>NC_064827.1:26791134-27091134 GCF_024166365.1 Elephas maximus indicus | reverse complement strand
TATTTAAAAATATTTTCAGCTCACAAATCAGTTTAAAAAGGATGAGAGAATTAACTTGATTATAAAAATTCACCCCATTTAAGATTTAACAGCAAAAATAAGTAAGAACATAGCCCTGGTGGTGTAGTGGTTAAGAGTTTGACTGCTAACCCAAAGGTCAGCAGTTGGAATCCACCAGCCTCTCCTTGGAAACACTGTGAGGCAGTTCATCTCTGTCCTATAGGGTTGCTATGAGTTCGAATGGACTCGACGGCAACGGTTTTTTGTTTTGTTTTAAATTAGTGTTCAGGGTTTCCAGAAGCAAACAACCTCAGAATAGAGAAGGTAGAAATTTAGACATTATACTTTAGCCATTATGCTAAAGTAATTTACAAATGAAATTGTTATTTACAAATGAAATTCATTTATGAATTACTACGAAGTAGCTTGTGTACACATAAAAATAAATGAATGTTAATGTCTCTGTATTTATCATGGTGGATGATTTATCTGGAGCCTTTGTGTTAACGTTAGCCACTATTTGTCCAACAACACAGCCCATTGCTGCTGTCAATTCTGACTTATAGCAATCTTATAGGACTCAGTAAAACTGCCCCATAGGGTTTCCAAGGCTGTAATCTTTAGGGAAGCAGACTGCCACACTTTCTGCTACATCCTTTCCCCCTTGGAGGGGCTGGTGGGTTCAAATCGGCAACCTTTTGATTAGCAGCCAAGCGCTTAACCACGCACCACCCAGGCTCCTCATCCACTGTAAGACAGGCTTTAAGGCCCACTTTTAACTCTGTGGACTTACTGCTGAAACTTCTCAAGGGTTGCCATTTCAATCCTATACATTCGAGCTTGATCTCTGAGGGCTGTTGTGGCATGCAGAATACTAAAGACAGCCCACCAGGATTCCTAGCCCTGGGTTATTGGTCAAACACTAACCTAGGTACTGTCATGAGGGAATTTTGCAGATGTAACACAGGGAAATTATCCAGGCAGGCCTGTTCCAATAGCGTGAATGCTTTAAAATCAGAACGTTTCCTGTGATTGATGGCAGAAGAAGAAGTCAGAGAAATTTAAAGCAGAAGAAGGATTCTACATGCCACTGCTGGCATTGAAGATGGAGGGAGCCATGTGCAGGGAAAAAAGAGAGGCCTCTAGGATTGAGGGCAACCGTCATCTGTTAGCCAGCAAGAAAATGGAGACTTCAATCCTGGAATCCCAATAAACTAAATTTTGCTAAGACCCTGATTGAGCTTACAGGCAAAGTCCTCCCCAGAGCCTCCAGATGAGAGTCTAGCCCAATAAATGTTTTGTGAGACTTAAGAAGAGAACCCTGCTGGAGTCATGCCCTACTTCTGAACTGTGGAACAGTGAGTTTATCAATGGGTGTACTTTAAAATCACTAAGTTTGGAGTAATTTGTTACAAAACAATAGAAAACTAATGCAGCAGTGCTTCAGTAAGTATATTCAGATTGACAGATTGTTCCACCAGTTCTGACTTACTTTTTCCCACCTCAGACTTATCTCTGTTTATCTACTCATCCTACCTTGCTTGTACCAAACATACGTTTGTTTGGCCTTTCCTGGTCCACTTATTAGTGTTCTTGTTGGCAGACAAGAACAAAAAAGATCAAAGACAATATTTACAAATGTGTTTTCTAAAGTGTAAGGTACAAACCTCTGGTGGCATCTGACGTGGTTTTAGATGGCTCCCAGGCCCAGCATTAGTTAACATTGAGTCTTAGGGAAAAAGTGATTCACTTTTCAACTCTCTTCTGTTCCTTCTGATTCAAATTATGGAGAAAGTCTCAGTTTGGTACTAATATGATTTAACACCTAATCTAAGACTGACAAAGAGCACGTCTCAGGTGGAGAGCTCTCCATTGTCATAGTCTCTAGCTAGAATTTAATAATATCATGTAGTTTACTGTATTACTTTCTATTATTTCTGGAAAGTTATATTGGATTTCTGGTTTTGATAGCAATATAGTTTCCTTATTAAGTAGTGTATTTCGGTGAGTCTAAGTTACATGTTTTTTTCCCCACATTTTCTTATCTCTGAAATCATAATAAGTCTCACAATTTTTTTTTTTCTTTTTTACTTTTGCTGCCTCTGACCACCCTCTTGCTCTGTGAAGCAGAACCAAGCAGCTATAAGGTAACTGCCGGGGCCAGCCCTTCTCACCAGCCCAGTCCATGCAGTCTCCTTGTCCATTTCCCTCTCCCTGAATCCAAGCCTGGGAGTCCCTGAGCTGAAAACACGAAGATTTTACACTGGAGAAGCCTGCTGCAAGGCAAAGTGATTTTTCTGGGTGATGAACCGGTTCTAATATTCATCAGCTATGGAAGCAGAACCATAAAATTCTCCTCCTTAAGTTGGCTAGTAAATACTTAGGAAACTTATCCGTCACTGAGAGAAAGTCTAAACAAGCACTTTCAATAAGTTAAAAATTAAAAATTCTAAGAAGGCATTGTGTCATAATTTAATTGACACAATTATTTTTTCTTTCTTGATAGTACAAAAAACAATGGAATATGTTACTACTGATGGTACCTTAGATTTGATGAAATGTGGTAATTATACTTAAGTAGAAATTGTTAAGTGAATAAATAGCACAGGTATATAAAACTATGAAGGTGGATATACAGATGACTGAAGTTTGGAAAACACTCTTTTGGCACAAGGACGGATCAAGTTCAGGTCTGACTGTTACAGGCATCAGAGTAACACATAAGCACTAGCCAAGAGCTAAGGGAAAAGTAAGCCCAGACTCTAGACATCATTGAAAATAAAGACTATTGTGGTGTTTGGTCTCTCGTTCCTGGGTGGGGGGTCATGGCCCCTACCTATTTTCAGAATGGTGATAGGGGTTTGAGGAGAAACTCTTGTTTTCTGTTGTTTGCTTGCTTGGAAAATTAATGACCGCTGTGAATCTTGCATCAAAACTTCAGCTCCTTCTTTGCAGCACAAGAAGAAAAAAGTCTCATTTAGGACAGAACGAACTGACCCAATAATCTTGGACTTACCTGGAACATACGCTGATCTTTGGTTTCTAAGATTTAAGGCTCCAGAGGAATCACAAAACCAAACTGAGGCAGCATTTTGAAAATGAGTGAATGTGAGCCCAAAATGTGAAGCCAGGAGTGGAGATGACTTTCCTCATTTTACCCATTTCATCCAGTCCACACCTCCTTCAAACAGTGGTGCTCTGCATCATTATCAGCCAGCGGTGTCCTGCAGAGAAGCAGGATCAGCTCCATAGTGCTGCCATCCTGCTCTGGCGAGGGAAAAGATCTGTGCTTCTTCCATCATTCTATACTTCCTTATGGTGAAACAAAGTTGAAAAGGCAAAGCAAGTGTATCACTTAGAAGTCCATCAGGGAAGCAGAATCACGCCGAATGCTATGGAATTAGGGATTTATTATAGGAATTAGAGCCGGCAAATCTATGGAAGGGCATTGCCTCTGTGTCTGCCTGAAGTCAACAGGGCCAGCAGTAAGAAGAAACACTGGATGTGACACAGGGCAGAGAGGACAAACTGGCACCTGAGAGGACAATCTGTCCAGCAGATCAGAAAGAACACGTACAATACAAGCTACAGTAGACCTGGTGCTTTGCCCCAGCCTTCAGAGCCTAATGGCTGCTGCTGTAATTCTGCCTTCTAAATATTGTGCAAATTTCTCTTGTTGCCAACCTTAACCCAGTACCACACAGGCAAGAGGATTCTCAGAAATATTGTTCTAACTTAGCTAACTTGACAAGGTATAAAAGTGGTACAGCGAAATAGTATCCAAATATTGTCAAAGTTCATAGGGAGGAGATAAGACCAGAGGAGCCCCAAAGACATTTAGCCTTATCCACCGTGGTCTCCCCATTTGGACCAGAAGGAAAAAAAAAATCCTATGACAGTTTAAAATTTTCAACATTCATGCCTATACACTAAACTGACACATTATCGGAATCTTCAACCAAACTGCAAGGACTAATTCCAAGGCTAAACGACAGAATGCTATATAACCTCCACTGAGCTTCTGGAAGATAGTAGGCCCTTCCCACTCGTGTTATGCCCATTGCAAAACAATGTCCTGGGTTAGATGTGTAGAGAAGAGATAAGGGTAGGATAACAAAGGAACTGAGGTTTGGTGAAAAAACAGCAAGGAGGATGAACAGAGAAACGATTTCTGAAGAATTACATACAGGATGGTTTTAGCAAGAACTGGGAGAAATATTCAGAATAGCTCATCATCCTCAAACCTATTCAGATGGAAAGCCCCTGGAGATCCATGGTGCTCTCTGCAATATATCATGAAATGCTGTTATATTTAATTTCATACGAATTGAGAACAATTTTTTGGAAGGAAATAAAGCTCTTTTATATGTAGGCCATATGAAGTTCAACCACAAGCACACATGCCCAGTGGTTCTCAAACCTGCTCAGATGGGAGGCAGCTGGAAGTCAAGGTATTGTTTTCAGAATACCATAAAATACTGATATATTTTTAATACTCTGTGAACTGAGAATGGTTCTTATTGAAGACAATATGACTACATGTGTACCGTATAAAATCTCTACCATGAACTCACATTTTCTCAAAACTGAAATTATCCAGTTGTTGCCAAATATTTCAAATGAGAATCACATTTTTTTTTTTTTTAATCTGCTAGACCAACTAGCCACAAAATGAAAAAAATATTTAAGAAAAATTTATGGACAAAGAGCTGTGAGAAAAAAAAAAATCTATTCAGTATTTTTTCTTTTTTTGAGAATTGGGAAAAGTCAAGCCATAGCCCCATTTCGGCATCCAAAAACACTAGTTACACAAGTAAAGATCCCATGTTCCATGGAATCTTGTTTTGAAAACCATCAATCTAGACCAACCCTCTTAAAATACAGATGAGGAACCTGGCCTAGAGAGAGTGTGACTTGCCTGTTAGTCATACAATTCATTGTTGACAGAACTGGGGCTAGAAACCATGTCTTAACTACTAATCCTGTGTTTTTACGAAATTATCCTGGGTCTCATTTAATGACCCACTGGCAATCAGGTGGTTTCTCTTCACAGAGGGGCTGGAGGAAGATTATGGAAAAGAGGATATACATACGGAAGACCTGGAGAGACTCTGCTAGTAGTCTACCTAGTCTAAAGTTAAAAAATAATCTTCAGATTCCAGAGAAGTATGATAGATTTAACATAGATGCCACTCAACTCCGCCAGCCCCCAGAGCCACATAGAAATAATTGAAGAAATAGGAAAACATTCCTGATATAGTTAGCTATAGAAAACCGGAAATGGTGCCATCTACATGATAGAAAATATTTATAACACACACAGGAGGAAAGATAAGCTTGAAAGAAGAGCTGATTCATAGCATGTGATAGAACAGTTTCCCTGGAAGTAGAAGAGACCTGAGTGGAACCCAATTAATACCCACTATCTTGCTTTACAGAAAAATTTGTTAGTCCCTGTCCTAAAAAGCTGACATGTTACAGTTTATAATATTTTTTTCAGAAAGACAGACAAGTTTCATCTCATGCTCCACTTCCGGTCTTTTGAGAGTAGCTCCTAGCTTGCTGTGTTGACTTCAATTCTGGGACTGCAAGTCCCTGGAAAACTGTGTTGCTTTCTACTAGAGATTTTTACCATGGGTGTAGGGAGGGTACTCTTTGCACACATACTATGTTTTTGCAAGAAACCCTGGTGACATACTGGTTAAGTGCTACAGCTGCAAGCCAAAAGGTCGGCAGTTCAAATCCACCAGGTGCTCCTTGGAAACACTATGGGACAGTTCCATTCTGTCCTGTAGGGTTGCTATGAGTCAGAATCAACTCAACCTCAGTGGCTTTGGTTTTGGTTTTATGTATTTGCCAACCACACTTAACATCATCATGAAAGACTGTAGCATTTACAGACATTTTCTTAATTCTTCCTACACACTCCCCAAAACATTTCTTAGCCATGACCATAGTGTATTTCCGTACTGTACCCTGTCCATGCATCTTAGTTGTACATGCTAGTCACTGTCAAATAATTACACTCCTACTTTATTTACTAATGATCCTAAGAGCTGTATAACTTTGGGTAAGTGACCTAACCCTTCTAAGCCTCGGCTTTCACATCTATAAAATGGGGATAATAATAAGATCTAGATCATAGGGCTGATGTAAGTATTAAATGAATTAATCCATGTAAAGCACTGCTTGTAGGACGGGCAATGAAAAGTGTACAATAAATGTTTACCGTTATTATTACTATTATTACTCCCCTTATACCTATAAGGAAAATGAGCCTCAGTAATTTACCCAAGGTCACAATGCTTGTATGACAGAATTGGAATTCGAGCCAAGCACTTAACACGGCTAATACACTGGGTGGTGAAAATGAAGGTGGTTTTTATTTCTTGGTGCTCTTCTGTATTTTCTAAATGTTATATAGTAGGTATATAGTATTTCAGTAATCAGAAAATAAATTTTATAAGTGGTATATAAAAATATAGAAACTGCCACATATGGACTCCTTCTTGCCCTTCTGATGCCCATAAGACCCCGTGCGTCTCATTTCCCTCTGACATCCCGGATTTTTACCTGCTCATCACCTCACTGCATTTCCCTTCAGCCTAATAAGAAGTAACTTTTCAGAAGTGATTTAAAATGTACAAAGAACTGTCAAAAATATTTTCTCATTTAATCCTCAAAGCAATACTTGGGGCTTGTATGATGATGATAGTGATGATGACCATTCTATACATTAGAAAGATTAGGCTTACAGAAACCCAAGGTCAGTTAACAAGGTAAAGAGCCCAACAAAGACTCAAGCCAACATGTTCCGACTCCAGAATTCTTTTTCTCGGTTCTTTCGGGATCTGGTTCTGAAATATCCAGTTCGCTTCTGCCATCTTGTTTTATGTTTTCTATACCCTCACCCCTGTATATATTCTGATTTCTGCTTAACTGCCTGGGTTATCTATCCCTTCATCACCCTGACTTTTTCCAGGTATGTGCTGATGGTCTGATTGATTGATCCACTGCCTAGACCAGACCCTTGATTTCTCTGCTAAGGTTTGATATTCCTGGGCCTTGTTCTTAGCTCAAATTTGCAATCCTTTGACTGCATGATTCTGCCTCAGATGGATAGATTGTTTTTAGAGATATGAAATGGGGAAATTTCTTTTATTTAGGTATTTTTTCTTTCATGTATAAACATTAACTAGCCTGTGGTGATTGGCTATGATGTATGATATACTTTGCCTAGATGTTTGTTAGAATCAAATTTAAAAATATTTTGAAAAAAGATAAACACTAAACAAAAGTAAAACATTGCTATTAAGGTATTTCTATATAAAGATGTCCTCACTGTGAAGTCATCCAGGCAGGGACTGAAACAAATAGGCACTTCATGCATTGGTCAACTTTTATGGAAGGAATATCAAGAATTTAAACACTATAAAAAGCATTAATGCTTTTTGATATAGCAGTTCTGCTCCTAGGAATTATGTTATATCCTTTAGATTATAATAAATTAGGTGAACAAAGGTTTATGTGTAAGAATGTCACTGTTATTTATAACAGCTAAAAATTATAAGCAACTCATATTCAAGACAAAATGCTATTAAATAAAACATGGCACATTCATGTGTTGGAACACTACGATAGCCATTCAAATCACGCAATAGGAAACAATATAAAAGCATGGGAATTTTTCATCATTTAATATTAAATGAAAAAGCATTTTACAAAACAATATTTGGAATGTATTCCCAATTTTATTTTGTTTTTATGGACATCAAAAATAGATTGAGAAATGAACACTAAAAGGTTAACTCTGGGTGGTCCTAAATGATGATGTTATGAGTAATTTAAATAACTTATTCCTGCCTTTGTGTGTTTTATCATTTTTTACAATAAATGTTACTTTTGTAATCAGAAAAAGATATTCATAAAAAGAAAAATAGGGCAAAGATAAAGAAAGGCTATCCATTTAGCTTATATCCCAAGACTAACTTTCAATGAAATATTGCTTTTAAAGTACTTGTAGAAATAATTCCCCTGGTACACATTCACATACAAATAGCAGCCCACAGTTTTGGCAACATTTCAGTGGATGTGTATAGCTGTCTAAAATGCTAGAAGAAAAGTAAGAGCTGTAGTTCCCAATATTTAGTCAATCGTATTTATTTTCATTTCAGAGTAACACAGTTATATAAAATGGGAGCTTTTATACAAGTTTTTAAAACATGAAAATTATTACTCAGTCTGGCTGCCAGGTTTTTGTCACCTGTTACTCTATTTTATTATTATTAATGTTCTGCATTAGATAGACTGCAATACTCCCAAGGGCTATAGAAAAAAAAAAAACTATTAATGTACTGTTTTGGAAAAATTTGTTGTTGTTACTTGTTATCAAGTTGGTTCTGACTCATAGTGACTCCATGTACAACAGAACAAAACACTGCCAGGTCCTACGCCATCCTCACAATTGTTGATACCTTTCAACTCATTTTTGCAGCCACCGTATCAATTTGTCTCATTGAGGGTCTTCCTCTTTTCTGCTCACCCTCTACTTTACCAAGCATAACGTCCTTCTCCAGAAATTCGTTTCTCCTGATAACATGTCCGAAGTAAGGGAGATGAGGTCTCACCATCCTTACTTCTAAGGACCTTTCTAGCTGTACTTCCCCCAAGAGAGATTTGGAAAAATCACCTCATTGTAATGGAATAATCTTGCTTTTGTTATGTCTTGTAGTAAAATAAATTTAATTTGATTCCTATTGACACTCTATATCTCTTTTATCCTTGCAGCTTTCCAGGTTTTTTGTTTTTGTTTTGTTTTTTGCCTTGTTGTTGTTAGCTGCTGTTGAGTTGGCCCTTGACTTATGGTGACTCATGCACAATACGGTCATACCTTCGTTGATCCATAAGGTTTCACTGGCTGATTTTCAGAACTAGATAGCCAGGTTTTTCCTACCCACTGAATATTTGTGTTTTTTATTATCTACATATATATTCATCTTTCAAATTTAATTTAAATTTATCTCATCCATTCATGTTATGCCTTTAACCTTTCTTACGTATCATCTGCTAAATTCCTCTTTTAGCTCACTAATGATGTTGCTTAAACAAGGCTAGCCTTTGCATCAACCACACCTTTCAACAATTCCCTACATCTAATAATTGCCATTTATCATTACTGATACTTACATTCCTGAAGCCAGTTTTTAATACCTGTGACAGTAGTCATATTCCAGCCAACTTGAATTAGTTTTCTTACTTGAAGGAATTTCACAAGACGGTATAAAAAATAATTTACAGAAGCTCAATTACTTAACAGATTAATGTTCACTATGTTCCATTTCCCATTGATTTTGTGACTTTTTTCTCAAAATGATTTACTTTAAATGAACCTTGACATTGACATGTCTAAAATCAAATGCAGCAGAGGTGGAGTAAGATGGCAAAGTGAGTGGATACTCCCATTTATGCCCCCAGCAACTAGCTTACTGAACAATGAATACAAATAAGCATGACTGAGATCTCAGAACTCTGGACAGCAGCTAAGGTACTGGAGAGTTGGGGTGAGTCCAGAAGTGGGGGAGAGGAGGAGCAGGGTCAGCTCAGAAGCCAGGAGATCCTACCCTCTAACATAAGGAGAGCTCGCTCATCACAGTCATTTTGGGAAGGGAATGGGTAACACCTTAAACAGGGAAAACAGAAAAGGAGCTAATCTGAGGAAACTCTAGCTCGATTTTTTTTTAAGGTGGTGCAAATCTGCCATGGGAATTCATGGGCTACGCAATTGGGAGAGGGTGAAGGGAGACCATGGCTCTGAGAGAGAGTGCTGTTGAATCTTGCTGAGGTCTAAGACAGATAGCCAGTAAGACCAAGAGGAACTGCAAGGGCAACAGGACAAAGGGAATACTTTAGACTGACAGGGACAAAGGAAACAGTCCATAATGGGACACCTTGGGAATACCTGTGCAGGAACGCCAATGAGAGAAAGACAATAGAGAGCCATGTACCATTGCCACAGTAAAGTCGAGCCCCAGCACTTATGTCAGCATCTTTAAACAACTAAACCCTCCTTCCCGCACATGGGTATTGAAGTATTGAATTCCAGAGACCAAGCAGACAGAACTCCTAAACCAGTGCTGAAAAAAACCTAAGAGTGCTATCTAGTGGTTCTCAGGAGAAGATGCCAAGCCTGCTGTCACCGGGTCACTATGACTCGTAAAGTACCTACGGGGCTGACAGGAGCTGCCCCGTGGAGTTCCCAGGGCCATTTTTGTGAAAAGGACGTGCCACAATCCTTTTCCCATGGAGCAGTTGGTGGATGCAGCCCCAGCCTTTCTGTTGGCAGCTGGCCATTTGACTGCTGTGCCACCAGGGTGTCCAAGCAGAAACTTTTCCCCACAATAAACAGAATAAAAATTTGAAGTTAAAAAAAAAGAATAAAATGGCCCAAGTTTAACAAAAGATAGTAAAACACACAAAATTACAAGATAAGAAGGAACAATCAAAAGCAAAACATGAAGAAGGGAAATTCTCTCCTTATGGAAGGTAGAATATTACAAGGAATTGATAACTTTCTATTTTCATGGTGCTAAATAAAGAAAACAAAACATGGAGAGAGTAGAACGCCTCAGACTTCAGTACCTGCGAGCATGAGGAGGCAGGGAAGGACATGGCATCTACGGAGCACCCAGGCAGCAAGCCACAGGAGCTTGAAGTGTGTGACACACCTGGAAAAGGCAGGAGCATCTGTGGTCGGGCTGCTCTTGGCTAGTGAGGGGAGTCTGAGGCAGCAGAGAGGGGTGAATGACCCAGCGTAGGATGGTGAGTAAAGAGATGTTTGAAGATACTGTGGAGGAGTGTGTCATCAATGAAGAATATAAAATCTGGAAGACAAATACATTGTTTCTGTATGACCTGGTTATGACCCATGCTCTTCAGTGGCCAAGTCTTATGGTTCATTGGCTTCCTGAATGACTAAACAGGAAGGAAAGGATGGTGGTCTTCATTGGCTGGAGCTGGGGGGACCCACAGGTCTGATGAGCAGAATCATTTGATGGTTGCTCTAGTACATATTCTGAATGAGGATGCACAGTTTGATGCTTCCCACTGTGACAGTGAGAAGGGTGAATTTGGCAGCTTTGATTCTGCAACAGGAAAAATGGAATACGAAATTAAAATTAGCCACAAAGGAGAAGTAAACTGTGCCCCCTACATGCCACAGAATCCTTACATTATTGCTACATAACCTCCATCTTCTGATGTGCTGGTTTTCAACTACACAAAACATGCTGATAAACCAGACCCAAGTAAAACCACCAAGACCCAAGTGGAGAATGTAATTCTGATCTTCACTTCAGAGTCACCAAAAGGAAGGCTATGGTCTTTCCTGGAATTCTGATTTGAGTGGACATCCCCTCAGTGCATCTGATGACCATACTGTCTGTTTATAGGATATAAATGCAGCTTCAAAGGAAGGCAAAATTTTGGATGCAAAAGCAATCTCCACTGGTCATTAGTCTCTTGTGAAAGATGTGGCCTAGTATCTGCTCCACACAAGTCACTGTTTGGATCTGTTGCTGATGATCAGAAACTTAGAATATAGGACATCAGGTCCAACACCACCTCCAAGCCAAGCCACTTGGTGGATGCTCACACAGCCGAGGTCAACTGCCTGTCATTTAATCCCTACAGTGAGTTCATTCTAGCAATAGGCTCTGCAGATAAGAATGTAGCTTTTTGGGATCCGTGTAATTTAAAATCAAAACTCCACACCTTTGAGTCACATAAAGATGAGACAAGGGCCACTGGTCCCCACGTAATGAAACTATCCTTGCTTCAAGTGGTACTACTCACCACCTCAATGTGTGGGATTTAAGTAAAACTGGAGAACAATCAGCAGAAGATGCAAAAGACAGGCCTCTGGAACTCCTGTTTATTCATGGAGGACACACTGCCAAGATACAGGATTTTAGTTGGAACTTCAATGGGCCTTCGGTTATTTGGTCAGTGTCTGAGGATAACATTATACAAATATGGCAAATGGCTGAAAACATTTACAATGATGAAGAGTGCAATGTCACAGCATTGGAACTGGAGGGGCAAAGATCTTAAACCCAAAGTCCAAGAGATTTTTCTGTTGAATGGAATGCTCCATGAATGCTTGCCTTATCGAGTGTCAAAAAGGCATTGTATAGTAGGAAACGTGAGTGGGTGGCATGACATTGTTTACCCTTGGTTCTAGCACTTTCAAGTGAGCTATTGCGTACTGTATCATATTGTAGCTGTTAGGGACAAAAGGAATGTTGTTTTAAAGTAGAAGTAGCAGGGTACTCCCTTTGATTGCACTGTTTTAAGTCCTCATTTTCTCAAATTAAATGATTGCTGTTCCCAAATATGCAAGAATAACTTTTATACTTTTTCCCCCTAATACTTCTTGAATGGCTTTGCAGAAATAAAGTTTTAAAAAAAAAAGCATGCAGAAAACAAAATAGCAGGGATCTGGAAACAAATGGAGGAACAAAATGAGAGACTTAACAGAGACATTGAAAACATCAAAACGAAACAAAAAAAAAAAAGAACTACTAGGACTGAAGAATAAAACATCTGAATTAGAAAAAAGCAAGAGAAACAATAGAGTCAAACAGACAGAAGATGGAATAAATGAACTCGAAGACAAAATAACTGAACTTATCAAATCTCAAGAGAAACGAGAAAAGAACGAAGAAAGCAAACAAACCCAAAAGGAAATGTGGAATTCAATTAAGAATCTAACATTAGAATTATTGGAATCCCCAAGCACCATGACAATGATAAATTCACAGAAACAATTTTCCATGAGTAAATCAGAGAGAACTTCCCAGACCTGAACAAAGAACCAAGCCTGCATATACAGAAAGTTACATCAACCTCTAATCAGAGGAGACACAAAAAGATCAATTCCGCTACATATCCTAATAAAATTCTTGAAAACCAAAGACAAGGAGAGAATTCTGAAAGCAGCAAGAGAAAAATGCAATATAACATACCAAGGATCTTTCAGAAAAATCAGTGTGGATTTCTCCCCAGAAAACACAAGAGGCCAGAAGACAATGGAATACCATATATAAAATGCTGAACCAAAACAGCTGTCAACCAAGAATTCTTTACCCAGCAAAGTTGTCATTCAAAAATGAGGGAGAAATCAAGACATTCCCAAACAGAAGCTCTGAGAATTTGCCACCACCCAACCAGCTTTGCAAGTATTACTCAGGGAGTACTCCAAATGGAAAGTCAAGAGCATTAAAGAGTAAGTACAAAGTAAACTTATCAAATATAGGTTGTATATTGATATTTTTATATTGATATTAACGGAGACATATCAACAGAAAAGGGGGAGGAGTATAACAGGAATAAATTATGTTAAGGCTGTATATTAACTGTTATTCATATGTTAAATGTTGTAATTGTAAGTTGTGTAATGTAACGTATGTGGTAACCACTAAGAAATCACCAAGAAGAAACATTCAGAAGAAGATAACAAAAAGGCCCATCACAAGAAAGCACCCAAATATAAATAAAAACAGGAAAATCAGAATTAAAAAACAAAGAAGATATGAAACATTCAAAAAACGATAGCAAAATGAGTGAGATAGACAGTTTCCAGCAATAACCTTAAATTTAAATGTTCTAAATGCCCCCTGCAAAAGGCAGAAAGTGGCAGAATGGATTAAAAAAACATGATCTATCCTTTTGCTGTCTACAAGAAACATGTCTTAGACATAAGGGACACAAACAAACTGAAAATAAAAGGATGGAGAAACAAAAAAAGAGCAGGAGTGGCCATACCGATATCAGATAAAATAAACATTAAATCAAAATCTATTACAAGAGATAAAGCAGGACATTGTGTAATAAATGGGTCAATCCAAAAAGAAGACATAACAAGTATAAATATATATGCACCTAACAGCAATGCACCGAAATACACTAAAAAAAAAAAAATACTGACTAATGAGAAAGGAGAAATAGACAACTTCACAATAATAGTAGGGAACTGCAACACACCACTTTGATTTTTAGACAGTGAAGATCATTAAGGACACTGAGAACTTAAATAAAACCATAAGTCAATTGTACCTAATGGATATATATAGTACATTCCACCTAACATCAGAATAGTACACATTCTTCTTCAGCACACATGGATCATTTCCCAGAATAGACCATATGGTAGGACACAAAACAAGGCTCAACAAATTTAAAAAGATTGAAATCATACAAAGTATCTTCTCTGACCATAATGGTATGAAGCTAGAAATCAACAACAGGATAAATAAGGGAAGAAAAGAATAAATACCAAAAACGAAATAATACACTACTAAAAAAAATACACTACTAAAAAAACTGTGCGGTCATAGAAGAAATCGAAAGAAGTTAAAAAAATTCCTAGAATCAAACAAAAATGAAAACAACATATCGAAACATTTGGGACACAGCAAAAGTAGTACTCAGAGGGATATTTATTGCAATAAATGCCTACATTAAAACAGAAGATCCAAAATCATTAACTTAAACCAACAACTTGGACAAATAGAAAAGGAAAAGCAAAAGAAGCCAAAAGCTACCAGAAAAAAGAAATAATAAAGACCAGGGCACAAATAAATGAAATTGAATATTAAAAAAAATAGAATAAAAAAATCAGAAGTTGGTTCTTTGAAAGGATCAATAAAATAGACAAACCACTGGCTAGACTGACAAAAGAAAAAAAGAGAGAAACAACCAAATAAAGAAATGAAATTGGTGACATTACAACTGATCCAATAGAGATAAAGAAGATCATAACTGAACACTATGAAAAACTGTACTCCAACAAATTTGAAAACCTAGATAAAATGGACAAATACCTAGAAACACACTACCTACCAAAACTAACACAAAGAAAATTTAAATTTAAATAGACCCATTACAAAAGAAGAGAAAAAACTGCAACAACAAAAAAGCCCAGGACCAGATGGCTATACTGCAGAATACTAAGAAACATTCAGAGAAGAGTTGATACCAGTCCTATTCAGTCTCTTCAAAAACAAAGAGGAAGGAACACTACAGAGCTCTTTCTGAGAAAACCAGGACAAGATACGAGATATAACAAAGAAAATTATAGACCAATATCCCTTATGAATGTAGATACAAAAAATTTTAACAAAATTCTAGCTAACAGACTTCAGCAACATATCATACACCATGATCAAGCCTTATTCATACCAGGATTACAAGGGCAGTTCAACATTAGAAAATGAACCAATGTAATCTATCACATAAATAAAACAAAAGAAAAGAACCATATGATCATATCAACTTATGCAGAAAAGGCATTCAATAAAATTACATACTTTCCTGATAATAACTCTCAGCAAAATAGGAATAGAAGGGAAATATCTCAACATAATTAAGGGCATATATGCAAAACCAACAGCCAACATTACACTCAACAGAGACTGGCTGAGAGCCTTCCCTTTGAGAACAGGATGAGACAAGGATGCCTATTATCACCACTCTTATTAGCATTGTACTGGAAGTCCTAGCCAAAGCAATAAGATAAGAGAAATAAATGTTATCAGAATCAGAAAGGAAGAAGTAAAACTATCTCTATTTGAAGATGGCATGATCCTATACACAGAAGACCCTAAAGATTCCACAAGAAAACTGCTAGAACTAATAGGAGAATTCAGCAACACTGCAGGGTACAAGATCAACACACAAAAATCAGTTGGTCTCCTCTGTATTAACAAAGGCTACTCTGAAAGAAGAAAACAATATCACTTACAATAGCTCCCAAATTGATAAAATACATAGGAATTAACCTAACCAGAGGATATAAAAGTCTTATATGATGAAAACTACAAAAGAGATCTACAAAAATGGGAGACATCCTGTGCTCATGGATTGGAAGAACTAATATAGTGAAAATGTCAGTTCTGCCTAAAGCAATCTTCAGATTCAATGCAGTCTCAATACAAATCCCAACAACGTTATTTACTGAAATGGAAAGAAACCCTGAATAGCTGAAGTGATGTTGAAGAAAAAGATCAAAACGAGAGGTCTCACACGCCCCAAAACAGCCACTATAATCTATACTATACAGCCACTATAATCTATACTATACAGCCACTATAATCTATACTATACAGCCACTATAATCAAAACAGCCTGGTATTGGTTCAATGATAGACACATAGGCCAGTGGAGTAGAATTTAGAACACAGAATTAAACTCAGCCGTCTATGGACAATTGATTTTTGATGAGAGGTCAAAGGCAATTCAGTGGAGCAGAAACAGTCTATTTAAAAATGGTGCTGGCAAAACTGTATATCCACGTGCATAAAGAATGAAGCAGGACCTATATCTCACACCATACACAAAACTAACTCAAAATGGATCAAAGACCTAAACACTAAATCTAAAACCATAAAATTCCTGGAAGGCAACAAAGGAAAAGAACTATGGGACCTAATCTTTTGTAAAAATAGTATAACAGACATCACAACATGTGCACAAATAGAAGAAGACAAAACAGATAAATGGGACCTCATAAAAATTAAAAACTTATACTCATCAAAAGACTTTATTAAAAAGAGTAAACAGACAACCTACCAACCGAAAAAAAAAAAAAAAAAACAGTGCCGTTGAGTTGATTTTGACTCATAGACAACCTACAGACTGGGAAAAAAATCCTTCAAACGATTTATCCCACAGGGGTCTGATCACTGAAGTCTATAGAAAAAGTCAACAACAACAAAAATACAAACAACCCAATCACAAAATGGGCAAAGGACATGAACAGAAGAGGACATTCAAGCAGCCACCAAATGTATGAAAGGATGTCCATGATCACTAGGCATTCGAGAGATGCAAATCAAAACTACAATGAGAGACTATCTTACACTGGCTAAAATGGCACTGATTTAAAAAAAAAAAAGATAACAAATGTAAGTGAGGATATGGGGAGATTGGATCCCTTATCCATTGCTGGTAGGACTCTAAAATGGTACAATCTCTGTGGAAAACAGTATGGTGCTTTCTCAAAAAACTGGAAAAGGAACTACCTTATGATGGAGCCCTGGCGGTAGAGTGGTTAAGAAATCAGCTGCTAACCCAAACGTCAGCAGTTCAAATCCACCAGCCACTCCTTGGAAACCCTATGGGGCAGTTCTACCCTGTCCTATATAGTCACTATGAGTTGGAATCAACTTGATGGCAATAGGTTTTGTTTTTTGACGATCCAGCAATCCTACTCCTACGTATATACTGTTGTTATTGTTGTTAGATGCTGTCAAGTCGATTCCAACTCATAGCAACCCCATGTACAACAGAAGGAAACACTGCCTAGTCCTGCACCATCCTCACAATTGTTGCTGGTATAAACCCTAGAGACTTAAAAATAATGACAGGAAGAGACATGCACACGCCTATGTTCATTGCTGCTTTATTCACAATAGGAAATAAATGGAAACAACCGAAGTGTCCATCAATGAATGAATGGATAAACTAACTGTGGTACATATATACTACAGAATACTATGTAACCACAAAGAACAATCAGCTGTGAAACATATTATAACCTGGACGGACCTGGAGGGCATAATGCTAAGTGAAATAAGTCAAGCAAATAAGGACAAATAATCCCTCTTTTATAATAAGACAAGAATAGATAAATAGAGACCAATGTTCAATGAGTGGGATATACTTAAGGTTGTATTTTGGCTCTTGTGGACTTCTTTTAATTTTCTCCAGCTTCAACTTGGACTTGCATATGAGCAGTTGATGGTCTTTTCCTCAGTTGGCCTCCGGCCTTGTTCTGACTGATGATATTGAGCTTTCCCATCCTTTCTTTCCACAGATGTAGTCGATTGGGTTCCTGTCTTTTCCATCTGGTGAGGTCCACGTGTACAGTTGCCATTTATGTTGTTGAAAAAAAGTATCTGCAATGAAAAAGTCGTTGGCCTTGCAAAATTCTATCATACAATCTTTGGCATCATTTCTATCACCAAGGTCATATTTTCCAACTACCAACCGTTCTTCATTTCTAACTTTTGAATCCAATCACCAGTAATTATCAATGCATCTCGGTTGCATGTTTGATCAATTTCAGACTGCAGAAGTTGGTCAAAATCTCCAATTCCATTGTCTTTGGTGTTAATAGGTGGTGCGTAAATTTGAATAATAGTCATATTAACTGGTCTTCCTTGTAAAACTGGTCTTCCTTGTAGGCATATGGATATTATCCCGTCACTGACAGCATTGTAATTCAGGATAGATCTTGAAATGTTCTTTTTGAAATTGAATGTGATGCCATTCCTCTTCAATTTGTCATTCCCGGCATAGCAGACCACATGATTGCCTGATTCAAAATGGCCAATACCAGTCCATTTCAGCTTGCTAATGCCTAGGATATCAATCTTTATGTGTTCTATTTAATTTTTAATGATTTCCAATTTTCCTAGATTCATACTTTGTACATTCCATGTTCTGATTATTAATAGGTGTTTGCAGCTATTTCTTCTCATTCTGAGTCATGCCAACAACAATGTTCATTGGTGGTTACCAGGAAGAGGGAGGTAGAGAAAGTATGCTTTATACAGTTATTAGGTGCTGTTGAGTCGGTTCTGACTGATAGTGACCCTGTGCGCAAAAGAATGAAATACTGCCTGGTCCTGCACCATCTTCACTATCGTTGTTATAATTGATAGCCACTGTGTCAAGCCATCTCGTTGAGTGTCTTCCTCTTTTTCGCTGACCCTCTACCAAGCATGAGGTCCTTCTCCAGGGACTGGTCCCTCCTGGTACCATGTCCAAAGTAGGTAAGATGAAATTTCACCATCCTTACTTCTAAGGAACATTCTAAGGAACAGATATGTTTGTTCTTCTGGCAGTCCATGGTATATTCAATATTCTTCACCAGCACCACAATTCAAAGGCATCAGTTCTTCTTCAGCCTACCTTATTCATTGTCCAGCTTCCACATGCATGAGGTAGTTGAAAACACCATGACTTAAGTCAGGTGCATCTTAGCTCTGTGACACTTAAAGAGGTCTTTTGCAGCAGATTTGCCCAATGCAATGGGTCTTCTGATTTCTTGACTGCTGCTTCTATGGGCTTTGATTGTGGATCCAAGTAAAATGGAGACTAGTTATCTTTGGTGATGGGAAAAGTGATACTCATTTTGGATATAGTGAGTACAGCACAACCAAAGTAATAATGAGCATTTGAGCTAATATGAATGGGTATAGGCAAATTGTTATATGAGTAGGTACAGATGCCTACACAGGCGAGAACAGATAGAAATATCTATAGGTACATGAAGTAAAAATATGTGGGTGCAGGCACATGTATTCATTGAAGACACAAATATGGATACTCTCAGATATAACCAAACACCTTCCAACATTGATTTTCTGGGTTCGAAGGCTTAGAACCATAGTCTCAGGGGAGAACTCAGTCAATTGGCATAATATAGTTCACAAAAATCATCATCTGCATGCTAGTAAGTGAATAGCATCTGGGGTCTTAAAAGCTTGTGAGTGGCCATCTAACACACAGCTATGGATCTCAACTGGACAGGAGCAAAACGGTAAGAAAGTAACCAAAGGTGCAAAGAAGAAACAAGAGCCATCATCTACCCTGAGACCAGAAGAAAAAGATGGTGCCCGGCTACCACCACTGACTGTTCTGACCAGGGCCACAATAGTTGGTCCCAAATAGAATGGGAGAAAAATATGGAGCAGAACTCAAATTCTTATTTAAAAAAGCCAGACAGATTGGAACAGTAAAGTACAGAAAATCCCTGAGATACTTTTTAAACCTAGAACTGAGTCTATCCTCTAAGATCACCTTTTAGCAAAATAGAGTGGCACACAAAATAGAGTATATTACCCATAAGATCAGTGGCCTACTTAAAAACCATAAGTTGGAGATTAAAGGTCAGCAATTTCTCAAAAGCAAAGATGAGAAGATAAAGGGGAAGGGAAGCTAAAATACTTGAAAGGGAACAAACAGCACAATAAAAGAATGCTGGCGCATTGCAATAAGTGTAACTAATGTCACTGAACAATTTGTGTGAGATTGTCAAATGAGAACCTGACTTACTGTGTAAACTTTCACCAAAAACTCAATATTTAAAAAAAAAAAAAATGCATTATCTTCCTCCCTAAACTTTTTAAGTCCTCCTCTTTCCAAGTTCCCTATTTTGGCATCACCAGTCACCTAATTGTGTAAGATCTAAACTTT
The DNA here is from genome assembly GCF_024166365.1 of Elephas maximus indicus. NCBI lineage: Eukaryota > Metazoa > Chordata > Mammalia > Proboscidea > Elephantidae > Elephas > Elephas maximus. The sequence continues at coordinate 27,070,875 of NC_064827.1, read as the reverse complement.
GATTCTTCTCGTTTGATCCCTGTCCTGTCAGTTGCCACATCTTATCTTCCTGCCACTACTCTCTAGTTTGACATTGCTAAAGCTGGTCTTCTTACGTCCTGCTTCCTTTCTCTCACCTGCAAAATCAGAATTATTCCTGAAAGCTCCTTACTTACTTTGTGAAGCCTTCCCAAATCACCCACCAGTCTTGTTCTGCTGCCTGCACTCCCATCCTCACATTACAGAATTCATCGCTTGCCATTTGTGTTTCTCTAACCCCAAATATTGCTATTGCAAACTCTTAAAATAAAACTGAACAAATGTGCAAAACTCAGAATAATGCCCAGATCACCGACATGTGCCTTTGTTCTCAATCTAAATACTTCAAGCAATACAAAAGAAATAATGCTGTGAAGATTTGACCCAGGATAACAAGACAACTATCTTGCTTCCTCGTTCTGCTCCTTGCTTTGCACTCCATGCTTGGGATAAAAAGTATTTCATCTTGTTGTTGTTGTTAGGTGCTGTTGCGTCGGTTCTGACTCATAGCGACCCTATGCACAACAGAACGAAACACTGCCCAGTCCTGTGCCATCCTTACAATCGTTGTTATGCTTGAGCTCATTGTTGCAGCCACTGTGTCAATCCACCTCATTGAGGGTCTTCCTCTTTTCCGCTGACCCTGTACTCTGCCAAGCATGATGTCCTTCTCCGGGGACTGATCCCTCCTGACAACATGTCTAAAGTATGTAAGACGCAGTCTCGCCATCCTTGCCTCTAAGGAGCATTCTGGCCGCACTTCTTCCAAGACAGATTTGTTCGCTCTTCTGGCAGTCCATGGCATATTCAATATTCTTTGCCAACACCACAATTCAAAGGTGTCAACTCTTCTTTGGTCTTCCTTATTCATTGTCCAGCTTTCACATGCATATGATGCAATTGAAAATACTATGGCTTGGGTCAGGCGCACCTTACTCTTCAGGGTGACATCTTTGCTCTTCAACACTTTAAAGAGGTCCTTTGCAGCAGATTTGCCCAATGCAATGCGTCTTTCAATTTCTTGACTGCTGCTTCCATGGCTGTTGATTGTGGATCCAAGTAAAATGAAATCCTTGACAACTTCAATCTTTTCTCCATTTATCGTGATGTTGCTTATTGGTCCAAGTGTGAGGATTTTTGTTTTCTTTATGTTAAAGTGCAATCCATACTGAAGGCTGTGGTCTTCGATTTTCATTAGTAAGTGCTTCAAGTCCCTTCACTTTCAGCAAGAGAGGTTGTGTCATCTGTATAACACAGGTTGTTAATGAGTCTTCCTTCAATCCTGATGCCCCATTCTTCTTCATAAAGTCCAGCTTCTCCTATTATTTGTTCAGCATACAGATTAAATAAGTATGGTGAAAGAATACAACCCGGACACACACCTTTCCTGACTTTAAACCAAACAGTATCCCCTTGTTCTGTACGAACAACTGCCTCTTGATCCGTGTGAAGGTTCCTCCTGAGCACAGTTAAGTGTTCTGGAATTCCCGTTACTTGCAATGTTATCCATAATTTGTTACGATCCACACAGTCAAATGCCTTTGCATAGTCATTAAAACACAGGTAAACATCCTTCTGGTATTCTCTGCTTTCAGCCAGGATCCATCTGACATCACCAATGATATCCCTGGTTCCACATCCTCTTCTGAAATCAGCCTGAATTTCTGGCAGTTTCCTGTTGATATACTGCTGCAGACACTTTTGAATGATCTTTGGCAAAATTGTTCTATAATTTCCACATTCGGTTGGATCACCTTTCTTGGGAATAGGCATAAATATGGATCTCTTCCAGTCAGTTGGCCAGGAAGCTTTCTTCCACATTTCTTGGCATAGACGAGTGAGTACCTCCAGCGCTGCATCTGTTTGTTGAAACATCTCAATTGATATTCTATCAATTCTTGGAGCCTTGTTTTTCACCAATGCCTTCAGAGCATCTTGGACTTCTTCCTTCAGTACCATCGGTTTCTGATCATATGCCACCTCTTGAAATGGTTGAATATCGACTAATTCTTTTTGGTATAATGACTCTGTGTATTTCTTCCACCTTTTGATGCTTCTTGAGTTGTTTAATATTTTCCCCATGGAATCCTTCACTATTGCAACTTGAGGCTTGAATTTTTTCTTCAGTTCTTTCAGCTTGAGAAATGCTGAGCGTGTCCTTCCCTTTTCGTTTTCCATCTCCAGCTCTTTGCACACGTCATTTTAATACTTTGTCTTTTCGAGAGGCCCTTTGAAATCTTCTGTTCAGTTCTTTTACTTCATCATTTCCACCTTTTGCTTTAGCTGCTTGATATTCGTGAGCAAGTTTCAGAGTCTCCTCTGACATCCATCTTGGTCTTTTCTTTCTTTCCTGTCTTTTCAGTGACCTCTTGCTTCCTTCATGTATGATGTCCTTGATGTCATTCCACAACTCGTCTGGTCTGCAGTCACTAGTGCTCAATGAGTCAAATCTATTCTTCAGATGGTCTTTAAATTCAGATGGGATATACTCAAGGTCATATTTTGGGTCTCGTGGACTTGCTCTGATCTTCTTCAGTTTTAGCTTGAACGTGCATATGAGCAGTTGATGGTGTATTCCGCAGTTGGCCCCTGGCCTTGTTCTGACTGATGATATTGAGCTTTTCCATCGTCTCTTTCCTCAGATGTAGTCAATTTGATTTCTGTGTGTTCCATCTGGCAAGGTCCATGAGCATAGTCGCCGTTTATGTTGGTGAAAGAAGGTATTTGCAATGAAGAAGTCGTTGGTCTTGCAAAAGTCTATCATTCCTTCTCCGGCAATGTTTCTATCATCAGGGCCATATTTTCCAACTACTGATCCTTCTTCTTTGTTTCCAACTTTCACATTCCAATCGCCAGTAATTATCAATGCATCTTGATTGCGTATTTGGCCAATTTCAGACTACAGCAGATGATAAAAATCTTCTATTTCTTCATCTTTGGCCCCAGTGGTTGGTGCATAAATTTGAATAATAGTCATATTAACTGGTCTTCCTTGTAGGTGTATGGATATTATCCTGTCACTGACAGCATTGTAGTTCAGGATAGATCTTGAAAAGTTCTTTTTGACTTATCATCTTAGACTGAAAAAAATCACAACTATGGAAAGAATGACCCTGCCCCCTTTAATTTTCCTATCTTACTTGTATAACCATCCCAAACCCATTGCTGTCTAAGCAACTCTTAGTCACAGCGACCCTATAGGACAGAGTAGAACTGCCCCATAGGGTTTCCAAGGAGCAACTGGTGGATCTGAACTGCCGACCATTTGGTTAGCAGCTGAGCTCTTAACCACTGCTCTAGCAGGGTTTCTCTTTATTTAACAAATAATGAAAATTGTGAGTTCAAAGGCTTTCCTACCTGTGTGTCTGAAAGTCACATTTTGATTAAACAGCTCAATTAGCAAGTGGGTTTTTTTTTTAATTGACCCCTAAATCTGTTCCCAATGCTGTCCTATTAGTGCTAGAGAACTATTTTTCAAATCATGGGATGAGATCCATAAGGAAATCAATTGAGGGTCATAAAATCAACCGGGTGGGTCACAACTAGCATCTGCTGTATGAGATGAAATAGAAAAAAATAGAAAGCATTAGAGTGCATTAAATATGTACATACTGGATCATATTTTATCTTAAAGTAAAATATGTTTTCTGTGGATTGCAGTAAAAAAAATTGAATAACACTGTATAAAACCCTATGGATCACAGAATACTGTGCTATTGTTGTTGTGTGCCGTTGAGTTGATTTAGACTCATGAAGACCCCATGTGACAGAGTACAACTGCCCCATAGGATTTTCTAGGCTGTAATCTACCATGGAGCCACTGGCGGGGGGGGGGGCTTCAAACCACCAATCTCTCAGCTTAACCATTGTGCCACCGGGGTCCTTGAATACTGTGCTGTTGTTGTTTGTGTGCATCAAGTCGATTTCAAGTCATAGTGACCCTATATGATAGAGTAAAACTGCCCCAAAGGGTTTTCTTAGCTTTTTAATCTTTATAGGAGCAGATTGCCAGGACTTTTCTTCCATGGAGCAGCTGGTGGGTTCAGACTTCAACGTTCTGGTCAACAGTCGAGCGCTTAACTGTTGCATCAACAGGACTCCTCGAATACTGTGCTAGAGGGTGCAAAATAATACCTGTTCCTTGCTTCTAATATGCTGGAAAGTTATTTGAAAAGGATAAAACTTGTGCACGTGAAGCAGAGATCAATTCTATGGCTGTATCTAATTCAATTCTGTTTTACATGGTGAAGATGGATGTGAGTTTGAATAATTAGGGAGTTTTGATAGGTGAGTTGGTACTGTAGTTGGTGCCACTGAAGGTGAATAGAATTTGGGTTCTGTGTAGGTGGAAAGAATTTTATACAACAACCATTATACCAGGTTTGGGTAGGTGGAAAGAGTTTTATACAACAACCATTATACCAGCCAATGATTTAATGGAGCAGATAATATGTTTACAGAAAGAATCTAAAACAAGATTTGCTAAAATTGATTATAGCAGTAAGTGGCTTATGTGAATGTACTACAAAATATGACCACCCCTACAACTACCCACTTGGCCAGGTCACTTCTGCTCTACATCTCAGCTTAGATTTACTTCCCTTACTCAGATGTTATGCCCGTAATTTCCCACAGTATTGTTTGCCTGATGCACACTTAGCACACAGCATTGTCACTCCATGTTTGCTTTTTTATGCCCCTACATGGTTGTTAAGGAGCCTGGGTGGTGCAAGCAGTTTGCAATCAACTGCTAACCTAAAGGTTGGTGGTTCAAACCCAACCAGTGGCTCCATGGAAGGGAAGCCTGGTGAATTGCTTGCATACAGATTACAGCCATAAAAACCTATGGAGCAGTTCTACTGTGTAACAAATGGGTTTGCCATGAGTTGGGGGTCAACTTGATGGCAACAAACACTACCACCATCAAAATGATAGTAAAGTTGAATTTATCCTGTTCACTTTTTCTATCCCAGAGTCTGAGAGCCAGGCACAGGGTCATCACTCCATAAATACCAGTTGAACAAATAATATCCAATGTGATTCTACATTGTATTTTAGAATGTTACACGTTGTCTTGCATTTTATAGTAGTTACCATGGAGCAAATGGTTTGCACTCAACTGCTAAACTAGAGGTTGGCAGTTTGAACTCAACCAACAGTACCGTGGAAGAAAAGGCTTGGCGATCTGCTTTTATTAAGATTAAGCCAAGAAAACCCTATGGAGCAGTTCTACTCTGTAACACATGGGTTACCATTAACTCCACAGCAACTAACAACCACCAACACCACCACTGCAGAGTTGGGGTTTGGATAATGAAGGATTTTCACTCTTTGCAAGTCTGTATCCTGAAAATTTTTCATAAACAGGTAATATTTTATCATTAAAAAAAAATTTGTATCAAATAAACAGGATTGGGCTGACGGGTAAAAGAAAGCCTGATAGAAATCCAGTCAATGGGGACTTCTTTCCCTCTTTTCCTGTGAAAAGGCTCTTCTTGGAGAAGGTAGACCCCCCACTTAGGCACTTCTCCCTACTCCCAAGCATTTCTCCCTCCTTCCAGTGGATGTTTGGTATTACAGCCTTCTTAAATTACATTAAAGCATTCTGCAACTTGGGAAGTATGATTATCTCCCATCTTGAGCAATTATTTGTCTCCTCCTTGAATATGAGAGGGATGTATATGTGTAAGCTGGGGTATAAATTCAAGGACTGATCATTAAAATCACCTTAAGACTCTAAAATAACAGTACATGAAAAATAACTAAAATGGAGTCATTTAATAGAATAATGAAAATAACTTACATATGTTTCATATCTTACACAAGTGGCTTTCTTTTAAATCTCTTTTTATTTTAAAAACCCTTTTGAGAAGTCAACGCAAGCTCTCCTGAAAAATATGTATCAGAACACTCACACACAATTCTGCAAATAATTCCAGGGAAGGCTCTGAAGCCAGTTGTGAACGCTAGAATAAGGACCTCTGCTTTACAATTTACATGGTGACATTCACAGGCATAATCTCACTTGATCCATACCAACTTCCTATGGTGAGGTCAGGGCAGTTAGCACAGTTACAAATGGGGAAAACAGGCATTTAAAGCAATTTCAAGTGATTTCTCCCCCATCTCAGCTGGTAGCAGGGCCTACCCTAAATTACAAGTTTATAATTTCATACTTTTCTCCCTAGAGTTATTTGGTTCAAATTCATGTAAACAAAACATTTACAAAGTGGCTTCGATACAGCCATATTCTGAGGGCATTTCATATGTATCTTTCCCTAATGTGAAGACAATGAAGTGGTCAGAGTTCAGCATCATTATACATTTCTTTCTCAAGGTTGACCATGTGCCCAATCAGTGTTCTCCAAGCCCCTGCCAGCTTGGCAAGCCAGAGCAGGAGAGAAAACTGCAGGCCCACCACATGGCAGGCCAGCGTCCTCTCTCCAGGCCAACAGGCCATTCTGCTAATGCACTTTTGTTTTTTTGTAATTAAATAAAGAAGCCATGTAATGCATGCTTATCTCTTCACTTGATGGAATCCTGGTCTCTTGAGCTACCTAAGGTATGTCGTAAATAAGTTTCCAGATATATTAAAATGCTTGTTGATTTTGGGGGAAGGGAGTTCATTTTCCTTTTGGGAAAATCCAGGAAATTTGAAGAAAGGCTTTTAAGTAATACTTGTGATTTTTATAAAGGAATAATACGTGCTAATGCTTGGGTCTCCCTCGATTTCTGCTTTGACAGTTCCTGATGCGAGTACCATTATCACTGTATCATTATGACTGATGATCATTTGTGGAGTAAACAAAAAATGGTGTCCCAAGACGCGCTACTTCCAAAATATCTTCTGTCTCTGGAGCCAGTTGCCACATTGCAAACATGACAACAATGAATTGATGATAGCATCTGCTTAGTCTGGCTTTTGTCCACATGTCACAACTGTAACGTTGTTAACTGAGACTTTTTTTTATTTGCTCTGGTCTAGTTTTTTCATCTCCCATTCTCCAAACTGAGTTTAATTTAATCAATGTTGACTGAAAAGCTGTCAGTTTTAATAGTGTTACATCTTTTTATCTTTGATATTTAAGAAAAATACCAACCAATTGTTGTCTTAATCTTACATGGTTGGATTTCTTGACATCACATTAATATACTGAGATAGTGTCTGTTATTTTTTTTTTTTAAATTAAGAACTTGCACTGGATGGGATTTTTCAAAGTATCCAAGAGGTACTTAATGAACATTATAGCTGATATTCCTGACATATCTTTCTATGCTAATAGGCAAAGTTAATAAAGTAATAAAATTGTGTATTTACCCTGAGTGAGTTCAGTGCTCGTTTTCATTCTGAAATGACTAGTTGATATTTCATTTAAATTACAAATAATTTTTAATGGTGGGGAGGGATGATTAATAATTTAGTAAGGGCATATTCTGATGTTTTTACTAGTAAACACAATGAAAATTATAAGTTCTGCTAAAGAAAACAGATGACCTACCTACACTATAGGAAAAATCATTGCACTATTAAAAAATGGGTGAAATATCTTTAAGGTAGATTATTTCATGGTTGAAGACAACATAAAGATATCTTAGTCCAGCCTCCAACACTCATTTATACCAGACTTTCAAATTAATTGGAGTTATGAATGCTTGTGGATAGTGTTTAAGTGGTGGTATTTGTATTTCTATTTAATGCTATTAAGATCAAATTGGTGCATCATCTATCATTAGGCATTTAAATACAATTTGAAATACGGTTTACTGTTCAATCACAATAGATGTGTGATTATGATTTCTTCCTTTTGAGTATATGCTCCACAAGGTTAAGGATGAGGCCTCATCTATGTGTATGGACTTCACAATCCCGATATTCTGCCACACACTGGTTGTTGAACAATAATTATTTGACAGCATGTCTAGCGATCCACTCTGTGGTTATGCTGCTTTCCACAGAAGAGGTAGAGCCCCTAAGTATATGGCCAATATTGCCCTCTAGTGGTTAACGTGCCTACGTGGGTCCCAGTTCCTACCTACAGGCTCCACCCGAAGACTTTACCAGTTATAATGACTGAATTAGACCAGTACTATTATTAAAGTACTGGTGGTGCAGTGGTTAAGAGCTCAGCTGTTAACCAAAAGGGCGGCAGTTCAAATCCACGAGCCACTCCTTGGAAACCCTGTGGGGCAGTTATACTCTGTAGGGTTGCTATGAGTCGGAATCGACTTAATGGCAATGGGTTGGTTTGGTATTTTTATTAAAGTTGAAGATTAGTACCACTAGAACACTATTTCCTATGAGTTGTTTATGATAGACATGAGACTGCTAGGAATTTTTGGACAAGCCAATATCCTCCTAATGTTATAAAAAAAAAATGTTATAACGGAAACCTAAATAAAGTATGTGGGACATGATATGAGGGAAGCAAATTGGTTACATCTTGGTAATAGCATGTTTTAATATGCCCTTTGCCAGTAATCCCATATTTTGCTCAAAAGACTTTGATCAGACTGAATTGATTTGGTTAAAAGGAGCTTTTGAGGCATGTGGCGAGGGTACTTAGAAAAAAAAATCTATCGGAGTTATAAACATCTATATTTTAACACAGGCTTTACTTCTGTAGCTTGCAAATTGACATTGTCATAGTATGAGAGCAGCTCAGTCTACAGCCATCTTTGTTGTCCTTCATTCTGTTCTTAGTATGAAAAGGAGAAGAGCCTTCTTCATCTTCCCACTATACTCTCACTCATAACCAGCGATTAGAATGACTTGTGTGCCATCACTTTTCTGCATGGTTCCCAAAGAAAAGTCACAGGACGTTTCAGTATCAGGGGACTAGGGCTGAGCTGAATGGATGGCCAGCCATAAACTCTAGGAAATGTAGAAATGGAGTCCCTGCCCATGCGGTTGCTTTCCTCTCTTGTGGGTGACCCAGACTTTTGCCCCCTTCATCACATTGTCCATTCCCCATGGCACTCAAATCTATGAGGAACAGCACTGCTGAGATTTACATGAGCTGGTCCTACTCACCGCTTTCTTGGTGGGACAAAGGGCTGCATGTGTGCTTTTCAATTTAGCTTTTGCTTTCTGAACAGCCAGGATGAAACCTAAGTTATTCTCTATTCAAAAACTAAAAGGTGAAAGAAAGGGCAAAAGCATAGTACTGGCATTAATAAAACTAAGGGTGCTGGCACATGTACAGGGTACAATACTATTAACCACATTGGCAAGAATTTGGCATGAAGACATGTCCCTGGCAACTATTTTGCGCCCTCCAGCTGCACTGGGCATAACTCAGGAGAATCTAATTTGCATTACTCAGCATTAGAACTGGAAAGACCTGGCTCATCCATCAATGGTCCAGACACCAGAAGCCTTTGAGGTATAATTTGAAGTTGATGAACATTTGCTGTCTAGGACTAGAAGGCTATTTTCTCTGTATACAAAGGAAGCTGCACCTGTCTAGTCTAGTCAGGGCCAATTGTGGGCAAAACTCTAATTTGTTTACACCCTGGACTTCTAGAGCAATACTGTTGCTTGGGCTGCTCTTTAACCCCCATGTTAGGAGTCCCTCTGGCCATCCAAGGCCTCCCGATGGGCCTTGCACTTGACTTCTCTTTACCTCACTGCCTCGTCACCCACTCACTCCCCTAACACCCCTGCTCCATTCACAAACCCGCTTCCATAAAATCACATGTTCCATATTTCAAGACCCTCTCACTATTAGGTGACAGATAATGGCAATGAGTTAATCAAATCAAATATATTCAGTGATTACTTAACTAATTTCTACAGGCCATATAATTCTCTAACCCAGGCAAGAGATCCACAGCTCCGGAAGACCCTTAAAGGGTCAGTGCCATTAATGGACATTTAAAACACAACCTCATGGAGTAAATATTTTTCAGCATATAAACATGTTGGGCCTCCCATATCATGCCTTGTTTTACCCCATTTAAACATAGCACAGAAAGTTGTGACCAGTTTATAATGACAAAAGATCCTGCTTGGTTGTTGCTTAAAATATAGAAAATAATTTTTTTTTTTTTTTTAAATATAAGCCATATCAAAATACAAACTAAAACCAAAATGTAACATCACCATACAGCCAGAGTGGCTAGAATTTTTATGATTCACACAGTACCAACCGCTAGAGAGGGTGTGGAAAGACTGGATCTCTCATACATTGGAGTGTATATTGGAATGACCACTTTAGTTGGAAATACCTACTAAAGCGGAACACTGTACACCTAGCAACTGCACTCTAAGATGGATACTTAACAAAAATACATATATACGTTCACCCAAAAACATGCACTAGAATGTTCAGAAAAGCACTAATTTGTAGTATGCAAAACCTGAAGTTGCCTAAATGCCCATCAACATAGAAGAGATAAAGTGTGGAATATTCACCTAGTGCAATTCTATGTAATAATTAGAGTGAATGTACTAAAGCTACACACAATCATTTGGATGTGTCTCAAAAACAATGGTGAAAGGAAGAAAAGCTGTATACAACAGGATACATTGTGAGTCTATTGACACCAAAGTACAGAAACAGGCAAAACAAAATTATGCTGTGAAAAGGCAGGACAGTGGTTACCTAGATGGGGGAGAAAGAGAAAGGAAGCCCAAGAGGACTGTCTGTGTATTGATGCCGTTCTGTTTCTTGATCTGAATGCTGGTTACAGGAGTATCTTCCTCTGGTGAAAATTTACAAAGTGATACACTTAGAATACACTTGCTTTCTGTACATTTCTCTATGTAATTATGCTTCAATTAAAATTCTTAAAAAATATGTTTTGAATCCTCAAAAAGATTAGTCATGTGGCCCCAAAATAATGAGTTCCACTTAATTCCAATACGAACCTGTCACTTGTGAATTTTTCTAGAATCATGATATTTAACAACAATAAGTAGCCTGCTGATCAGATTTCCCAGGATAATCCCTATTTTATTTTTTTCTTGGTCATATGTGCTCCAGTTTGGGGTTCAGAAAATACTATCACTGTAATTATTATTCTTAGACCTGTGGACAGCTTTATGAATATTAAACCCATTGCCATCGAGTTAATTCTGACTCATAGCGACCCTATAGGACAGAGTAGAACTGTCCCATAGAGCTCCCAAGGAGCGCCTGGTGAATTTGAACTGCTGACCTTTTGCTTAGCAGCCATAGCTCTTAACCACTACACCACCAGGTTTTCCTTATGAATATTAGGTGATCACAAATTTCACAAGTTAAACTATTTGTCATATTTTCAGTCAAAGCCCACATGTAGCATACACTTGTTTTTTACAAAACAGAATTATTCACGTATTTCTTTCTCTTGTGTTAGGCTATATTATGATGATTTAGACAAAGAAAGCATATAAAATGACTAAGAATGTTTTAAGAAGAAATCAAAAATGTTTCTGGATCAATGCTACTAACAGGCAAAGTGGTAATATCAAGTATCTTGCCAAAACAATAAATATCGAATCATGTCTGGTGATCCGTGAGTTGTCAATGGGAGTTAAGAAAATGATGAATAAAAGTGACAGATAAAGACCAAAGCCAGTGGACCAGTGTGCTAAAGATAAGACTTGATTTTATCCTCACACCTGGTCAGGTTGAACCTCTTCCAGGCAAATTAACCCATGACCTTATCATTTCACCCTCTTTAACATCTTTATTCACGCTATTCTGTCCAGAAATAAACACAACTGTGGTTCAAGAATACAACTTGTTTGGAAACTACTGACTTGTAAAAGCATTGCCTACGCAAAATGCTGATGTTTTTATATGAAAAAGTTGAAGAAAGCCTGATATTCTTTGGATATTTACATCATTTCTACATTCCTTATAACAGCCTCTGTAGTCATTTGGTAGAGTCCCTGGGTGGTGCAAGGGTTAACTCATTTGACTGCTAAGCAAAAGGTTGGCAGTTTAAGTCCATCCAGAGACACCTCACAAGAAAGACCTGGTGATCTTCTTCCAAAAAAAAAAAATCAGCCATTGAAAACCCCATGGAGCACAGTTCTAGTCTAGCACACATGGGGTTACCATGAATCAGAGTCAACTCCATGGCAACTGGAAGCCATTTTTTAGAGCAGTGCTTCTCAAGCTTTGATGTGTGTAGCAGTCACTTGGAGACGATTAAAAGGCAGATTCCCATTCCGGAAGTCTATCTGGGGTAGGGCCCAAGATTCTGCATTTCTGATGCTGCTGGCCCAAAGACCACACCTTGAGTAGCAAGGCCCTAGATAACTTGAAGGAATCACTCCAATCTAGGGTGTTAGGCATGATTCAGAGCCAGGATTTCAGAAATGTAGTATAATGTTCCAAAGAAGAAATTACAAACAAAAACACTAATCTAGAATAGCTTTCAGATCCAGTTACTATGTAGAGTGAACAGTACGGTGTTTTCATTACTAGGAGGACTCCCCCGCCAAGCCAAGCAAGATCATAACGCTAGGGAACGAAGAGCTGTCTGAACAAACATGCTCCCAGTGACACAAGAACATATTAAAATGGTTTGTGCATGTTGTGCTTAATTTTGGACCCAGAGATTAAAGCAGAGATAGAGAAGCTAAAAGGATATAGAGGACTTGAATAATGAGAAAGATTTAATGCGACTGTATCCCAGACTAAATCAATAACTGGCAACCTAACAGAGCCAGATATTGAGAGAACATGATTTGCTTTTCCCATTCTTTGCTTTAATGGATTTGTTTTGCCATTGGATAATTCTAGACTTACAGGTTTTATGTTAAAAGTTCCCCAAGACAAAACTCTATTTAAGATAATATGTATGTTGAAAAACTATGTTGAAAAACTATGATACCTAAAACGTAAAACCACTTATTTTTGCTGGTAACTAAAACAGTTTTCAAAAATCTGTTTCTCATTGGTTATCCTAACGAATCATCCTGCTTGGTAATATATAGTGTATGAATCACCTGGGCCTGACCGATATTCAGCATTCATGTGTTCGGGGTGGCTACTTGGAGAAGAAATTAGAAGACATTAGTTAAATGAGAAAGCAAGGCACAGGGGACTCCAAGGAATATTGATAAAGTGGTTAAGTCATCGGAAACCTCCCCTAATCTGTGTAACACTCTCTTTTTAATCTTTTCTTGAGATCTTTTCTTTTATTGCTACTAAATTTTTAAATAAACAAATGATGCCAAAGAGCATATAAATTTTGGACCTACTCCATACCTCTTCTAGGCCTGGTTGCTTGTTTTTTTACAAACATTATCCATCTACTTGATGGATAATGTTTATTTTCACCTCTGTCTTGGTTCTCACTCTTTCACTCTTCTCCCCGCCCCCCCAAATTGCTGGGTGAGTAAATGCCTTCAAATTGTGCCAAGAAATTGCTGAAGCCAAAGAGTCATTTTAGAAAACTGAAAGCTACAGAGTAATAAAAACAAGCCAATCACATATTGACCTGTTTATGATCTTCTTTTCCTTTTATTTTCTAAGCACAATAGAGAGGTTCAGAAAAAAAAAAAAAAAAAAACATCAGGAAATTGTCTGGAGTAAAGCTAAAACCGCTGGTGTCATAGTGCTGGTCGTAAGGTTGCTTTTCAGACAACATCAGATTTGCTTCCTTTCCTTTACACCATTTATTCATATAGACATTGGCTGAACACTATACCCAGTCAGTATAGCATGGTAGTTAAGAGCACATACTTTGGCACTAGATTTCCTGGGTTCGAGTCTCAGCTTTACCATTTATATACAACTTGATTTTGAACAAGAAGATCTGGTGGCACGGTGGACATAACACACTCAGCTGCTAAATGAGAGGTCGGCAGTTCAAGCCCAACAGCCACGCCACGGGAGAAAGATGTAGTAGTCTGCTTCCATAAAGATTACAGCCTTGGAAACCAAGCAGTATTAAAGGAGCGAATAGGCTTACAGCTCCTAGAATGGTGCTGAGCATAGAGGAGGCACTGCTATTGGGTTCCAATAATTAAAGATGACTTAGGGAAAAGTCTTGGGTAAATTTGGTATAATCAATTAGAGGCATATTCCTATTCGGTAATATTATTCAACCAAAAGAAATTGTTTTAACAGTAGTTTTTATTTGTGCTCAATAGACTGGTAAGGAGAAAAATCGGAAAACTGGTCTGGATCTCAGAAGGGACCAAAGGGAATAAAACTGGGAGGTCCTTGTGGAGTTCTAGTCGGGAGGGGAATGATAAACAGGAATCAAATGCCTGTAATCTCAAGTTTTTTTACCCTCACCTGGGAGACCATTTCCTTCTCCCTCTCTGTGTCGCTGCCAATTGTCTGGTCTCTGAAGCTGAATAGGACTGCTCCAGACTAGAGACCTCAAGTCAATCTTCCCAACTTTGCACCTAGGGATAACTCTGGACAAGAGTCTGGAGACAAGTTATTTGCATATTTAAGTATAAAGCAATATCCTAGGGTCTAGGACCAGTATGGAAGAAATGCTGGTGGTACAATGGTTAAGCGCTCAGCTGCTAACTGGAAGGTTGGTGGTTCGAACCCACCCAGCGGCTCTGAAGGAGAAAGATCTGGTGATATGTTCCTGTAAGGGTTATAGCCTGAAAATCCTATGAGGCAACTCTACTCTGTCACATGGGATTGCTATGAGTCAAAATCAACAGCACCTAACAATAACAACAGGACCAGTACGATTGCAAGCAATGATCAATGGTGCAGCTATAGCATCACTAAGGTTCTGATCAGGGCTTTGTCAGGGGAAGTGTGCTACCCTGCTCATGAAACCCTTCTCTGCTGCCTGTAACAGTAATGATAATGGTAGTCACTCCCATTATTATGTATACTTCATGCACCTTATTTCATTTAATCTTCCCATTGGAGCCCTGGTGGTACAGTGGTTAAGAGCTACAGCAAGCGATAGCTGCTAAGCTTCCCATCACCCCTATGAGGACTATACTGTGGTTGCCCCCATCCTAAGTACTGAGAAATATTAAGGTAGTTGCTGTTATGGATTGAATTGTGTCCCCCCCAAAATATGTATTGTAAATCCTAATCCCTATACCTGTGAATGTAATCCCATTTGGGAACAGGATTTTCTTTGGTGTGTTAGTGAGGCCGTATCAGTGTAGTGTGTACCTTATGCACACTTGCTAAAATATAAAAGAGCATTCTTTTGAAATATAAAGGAGCAGATTAGGTATAGAAGAAGGCAGACACAATGGAAGACCGACACTAACTATAGATGATGGAGGTAGACCAGCCTACAAGCTCAGAACTCCAAGGATGCTTGGCTAGAGAAGCCGAGACAAGAATTTTCCTTCACAGTGGATGCAAAGAGCCTTTCCCTAAGCCAGTACCCTGAATTTGGACTTCTTGCGTCCTGAACTGTGAGAAAATAAATTTGATTGTTAAGGCCTTTAATTTGTGGTATTTGTTACAGAAGCACAAAGAAACTGAGACGGATGCCAAAAGTCACACAGAATATAGAACTGAGATTTGGCCAGTTCTCTCTGTTCCCTCCATTCTACGAAATTTCATAGATTAAGCTAAAATGTCATCTCTTCTGTGAAGGCGTGTACAACTCCCCAAGGCTGTCACTCACTCTCCTGACTCCCATATACTTTGTACATTTTTTTTTATTGGGACACCTATGAGACTGAACCCCATAATTATTTGTACGCTGAACTGCATACCACTCAGGGGCAAAGACCATGTGTTTCTTCAGGGTTTTTTGTTTTGTCTATTTTGCATCCAGTGATTTAAACATAATAAATTTTATGTAACTGTTGGTTGAACAAATTAATACATGACCCATCAAAGGCAAAGTGATAACCCTTTCTGCAACCGTTTCACACGGGTTAATTCCCTCTTATTAGCCTACTATCTTTCTACACTTCTATAGGAATCTATAGCAAGGACATCTTGCTAATAATGAATAAAATGTGTGCTTAAAGGGAGGTAGTGATTATGTAAAATATGAGAATTTGGACTCTTGAACTAACCCTCGTTCGAATCTCAATTCTGTCTCTAATTAGCTTTGTGACTTTGGGAGAACTAAACTTTTCCACGCTTCAGTTTCCTCATCTGTAAAATAGGGATAATAATAATAATCATACCTACATTTTAGGGTAGCTTTATGAGGAATAGGAGCCCTGGTGGTGTAGTGGCTAAAAGCTTGGCTGCTAATCAAAACGTCAGCAGGTCAAATCCACCAGTCACTCATTGGAAACACTATGGGGAAGTTCTAGTCTGTCCTATAGGGTCGCTATAAGTTGGAATCAACTCAATGGCAATGGATTTGGTTTTGGCTTTTATAAGCTAATGCATGGGCAATCCACATGCCAGCTGGGGTCACCCTGCCCCATACGACCTAGAGAAAGTTGGCTTGAAGCTCTGCTCAACACTATGGAAAGTTCCTCTGCAAGATTTCTGCACAATCCCATGGGGCCTATGTTCTCCTTCCCTCCTTCCCATTAAGCCTCTGAAGGAACTCTTGTGACTACCAGGTTAGCAGGGCTGAGGGAGTTGAAATGTACAATAATAGTAATTTCAAATTTTATAAGGTGTTACTGTCGAGGAAGGGAATTCCCCTCTATAACATGTAAGACTGCCTTTACGCTTTTGGAAATTTACTACTTTTGAAAGACATTTTTTGAAAAAAAGCATTATTATGAAAGTAGTGGGCTACTTGAATGCCTATATTTTTACATAATTAACGCAGTGGTTCTCATACTTACTAAAGTGGCAAGGCACCTGGAAGTCCAGGTGCTTATTATAAAACGCCAGAAAACTGATTTATTTAATTTAAAATAAATGTATAATTTAGAACTAAAGCAATACTATTTAGTATTTGATTCCATATAAGCAAGTAGTACTAGGTGGCAAAGGCTTAACAAACTTAAAATTGAGAACTTTATATCCATTACCTTAATTTGTCATAACCTTGAATGGTCAAAGGTTGCCATTATTCAATTGGAGGGAGCAACTAGGTCTGGCTGGTAGAAGAGTGGATTTGGGAGTGCTTAGTTTGAGGCTTTGATTTTAAGCTAAATCAGTAAATTGACACAGGTACTCCATGGCACAGAATTATCCATTCCTTTTTGTGGATAAGTGCCAACAATATGCCATGCAAAGAGCCGGGCGGAGGGCTACTATGAGCCAATTACAGGCCCCTGATTTTAAAGGGTCCACAGTCTGGGGCAAAGGCAGAATTATTTTCAAAATACTTGATGAAATTTATAAGTAATCGCAGGGCCCAAAGAGCCAGAGGAACACACATCTAACACAACCTAGTGATGGGAGGAGGAGAGGGTTAGAGAAAGCTTGCTGCAAGAGATGATAACTAAGCGGATACCTTACAGAATACTGCATATTTTGATCCATCAATACAGAAATGGACAAATAAAGCATGGTATGTCCACATAAAGAATGACTGTAGCAGAGAAATGAATGAACTAAACCTGTACATGTAGATAAATCTCAAGAACAATACTGAGTGAAAAGGCAAAGAGTGATGCATATGTTATTTCATTTAGGTAAATTGAAAACATACACACAACTACAACATTTTAGTGTAGGGGTACATACTTGTAAAAATATAGAAACATGTACTAGAAGTTAGATACATATCAAGATCACATGCTTGTTTATCTCTGGAGAAAGAAGGGAATGTAATGGGGTACAAAGAGGCTCCAGCTTTATCAGTAACGTTTTAAGCTTTGAAAAAATATATAAATGAAAACATTATTATAAACTCCTTAAAAAAAAAAAAAAAAAAAAGCAGAACCAGTTGCCTTCAAGTTTACTCCAATTCATGGCAGCCCCATATGTGTCAGAGTAGAACTGTACTCCACAGGGTTTTCAACGACTGATTTTTTGGAAGTAGATTAACAGGCCTTTCTTCCAAGGCACCTTTCAGTAGACTCAGCTCCAACCTTCAGGTTAGCAACAGAACACCCCTAACCATTTGCACTACCCAGGGACTTATAAAATGTTAACACACATTCATTTTGAGCAGTTGCTACATTGACATTTGTTATATTATTTACTGACTTTAAGTATTAAAAAGCAATTTTTCCTAATTTCCAAACATCCCCCACCCCCAAAACCAAATCGAACATCAATGCTATGAACAGCTCACAAGGTAGAAATCATACATTATATCATCGAAAGTAATCTATTTTTGCTGCTGACACAAAACACATTTTTTAGTTTACCTAAATAATCTAAAAATGGATGTCAGAAGAGATTCTGAAGCTGGGACAGACATCTAATACAACCTGGTGATGGGAGGAGGAGAGGGTTAGAAAAAGCTTCCTGAAAGAGATGATAACTAAGTAATTCAGTTTATTGACAAATGCAAAACTCGTGGTTCCAACACTGAAACTGACAACCTAGAATTGTATCCCTTGTTCCTGAATCTTTCGGGGATAAAAGACAAGGAAAAGAATAAGCTGGGGAAGAAGCCATGTACCTCAGCCATTGGAGGAAGGTGTTGACTCCTGAGTTGTTGTTGTTGTTGTTAGGTGCCGTCGAGTCGGTTCCAACTCATAGCGACCCTATGCACAACAGAACGAAACACTGCCTGGTCCTGAGCTATCCTCACAATCGTTGTTATGCTTGAGCTCATTGTTGCAGCCACTGTGTCAATCCACCTTGTTGAGGGTCTTCCTCTTTCCCACTGACCCTGTACTCTGCCAACCATGATGTCCTTCTCCAGGGACCGATCCCTCCTGACAACATATCCAAAGTATGTAAGATGCTGTCTCACTGTCCTTGCTTCTGAGGAGCATTCTGGTTGTACTTCTAAGACAGATTTGTTGGTTCTTTTGGACCCGAGTAGCAGTCCCCCAACTTAGTGGTCATAGCCCACTTAGCTAGGCAGAAGGCCTCTTAGCCCACCTACCCACCCATTTTAAATATTTACCAAAAAAAATAGGACTTGAGGATCACAGCAAAATGCCACTATACAAGCTGATTTGAGGGAGAGGATTGTACAAACAACTGCTTCAGCAATAGGGAAATGGGTATTTGATATTTAACACCAGGGGATATCTAAAATCAATTTATGTACAGGGAAATCAGAAGGTAAATCTGTTGATGCAAATATGCATCAACCATACATCATAGGGTTAATGGAACAAGTTGCATGGAACTAGAATGATAAGGTGGAAGGAAAACTAACAATAGCTTATCATTAAAAAGCTAGAGTAGTAGCAGTGGAAAGCTTCAATCAACAGTACATGGATAATGAAGCATCTTTTATGAAGCTGGTAGGAATTCCTAATATCTCACGGAGTGGAAGCCAAATTACTGTGTGTCCGCCAGACTTAGGAAAATACTGAACTGGTCTTCGGCAAACTCTATATTTGCTAATACTCGTTTATGACTGCCAAATGAGGAGCTGCGAGTCCAACCTACCGTACTCGCATGCAAGTAAAGTTATATTATTTTTAAATTCTAGTTTTAAATCCTTACTTTCCAGGTTGATGAGACGCTAATATCATTGTAGGAGGGCAGGGTTCACCCCATTCCTGGAGCCCAATGAGTCTAGAACATCTGGCAAAAGGTCTTCAGTCATTGGTCCATTATTGTCATTGCCAAGATGTACGCTAAGCCAGCCAGACCATTTTGAACTAAGGCTGTTTCTCCTGTCCTTCAGGCCAAACTAGCCCCCCAGACCTCATGCAGCTTCCAGGCAGCCAAGCCTGTTTTTCAGCCTCCACAGAGAACGAATTCAACCTGAGCTTCTGCTGGGCTCAGCACCCCAAGGCTGTTCCTTTCTCTGCCTTTAGTCCCGTCAAGTCAGCTTTTCCAACTCCCAGCAGCCCGTCTGAAGCCCTTTGATGGTCCCAAAGTGCAAAATATGTTTACTTGTAGAACTGAGGATGGGTGTAGGATGCTGGGAACTTTACAGTCTCATTGACGCTCCCTTTTACCTGGGGCAGAGGGTGAGGGAAGCAGAGTCTTTATTTAACTTGGGTCAGTCCACAGCAACAACGACAATTTTTTTTTTTTTTTACCGTTAAAGCTCATTCTCTTATCATATTTTGTTCTTGTTGTTATTGTTAGCTACCATCAAGTCAGCCCCCAAGTCACAGCGACCCCCTGCACAATGGCCTGAAATGCTGCCTGATCCTGCTCCAGTCCCATGACCAGCTGCAGGTTGGCTGATTTTTCAGAAGTAGATCCCCAGGCCTGTCTTCCTAGTCTGCCCTAGTCTGGACACTCCACTGTTCAGCATCACAGCAACACACAAGCCTCCACTGACAAAGGGTGGCCACTGCACATGAGAGGATTTGCCGGACTGAACCAACTCCCCCATGGAAGGTGAGATCCTACTGATGAACCAAAAATGCCCTGTACCATATTTTAGTAATCCTTAATTAGAATTCACCAGTAAGCAGCCTTTATTTATAAGTAGAAATAAAAGTTTGTGAAAATGTTAAAGGTTTTAAGAAACAACTTTCTTTTATAAAATTAGTTCGGAGCCCGTGAGACTGCCATGGGGCTGAGAAGAGTACTTGAGAAACAAAGCGCAGGTGGGAGGAAGGGTCATATAGGCTGCTTGTTTCCTTCACCTCTCATTTCCCCTCCACCAGGTGGGGTGCTGGTGGGCCATTTCCTCCAGGGACTGGGCCTGCACAGCCAAGCTCCTGCTCAGCCCCGTGCCCAGGTCGATGCCCCGCTTCCCCAAGTTGCAAGGCCTTCACCCCACTTCCACAGTACATTGTCTTAGAGGCTCCCATTCTCATTTCCCTCAGATTGTGGGCAGGATCAGGTTCTCAATGTCATTTCAGAACAGGGACCTCTGTTTTGAGGACTAGAGAAGACTGGTTGGCTACATTAAGAGTGAAGTTTAGACCTTGAGGGGTGGACATAAAGCAACCAAAACCCAGTGTCATTTTATTAATTAATTTCCAGGAAACCTGTTGCCATTGAGTCGATTCTGACTCATGGCAACCCCAAGTGTTTCAGAGTAGAGCTGTGCTCCAGAGGGTTTTTTTTTTTTTTTATTAACTTTTGTTGAGCTTCAAGTGAACATTTACAAATCAAGTCAGACTGTCACATATGAGTTTATATACACCTTACTCCATACTCCTACTTGCTCTCCCCCTAATGAGTCAGCCCTTCCAGTCTCTCCTTTCGTGACAATTTTGCCAGCTTCCAACTCTCTCTATCCTTCCATCCCCCCTCTAGACAGGAGATGCCAACACAGTCTCAAGTGTCCACCTGATATAATTAGCTCACTCTTCATAAGCATCTCTCTCCTACCCACTGTCCAGTCCCTTTCATGTCTGATGAGTTGTCTTCGGGAATCGTTCCTGTCCTGTGCCAACAGAAGGTTTGGGGACCATGACCGCCGGGATTCCTCTAGTCTCAGTCAGACCATTAAGTATGGTCTTTTTATGAGAATTTGGGGTCTGCATCCCACTGATCTCCTGCTCCCTCAGGGGTTCTCTGTTGTGCTCCCTGTCAGGGCAGTCATCGATTGTGGCTGGGCACCAACTAGTTCTTCTGGTCTCAGGATGATGTAGGTCTCTGGTTCATGTGGCCCTTTCTGTCTCTTGGGCTCATAGTTAACGTGTGACCTTGGTGTTCTTCATTCTCCTTTGATCCAGGTGGGTTGAGACCAATTGATGCATCTTAGTTGGCCGCTTGTTAGCATTTAAGACCCCAGACGCCACATTTCAAAGTGGGATGCAGAATGATTTCATAATAGAATTATTTTGCCAATTGACTAAGAAGTCCCCGCAAACCATGGTCCCCAAACCCCCACCCTTGCTCCGCTGACCTTTGAAGCATTCATTTTATTCCGGAAACTTCTTTGCTTTTGGTCCAGTCCAGTTGACCTGACCTTCCATGTATTGAGTATTGTCCTTCCCTTCACCTAAAGTAGTTCTTATCTACTAATTAATCAGTAAAAAACCCTCTCCCACCCTCCCTCCCTCCCCCCCTCGTAATCACAAAAGTATGTGTTCTTCTCAGTTTATACTATTTCTCAAGATCTTATAATAGTGGTCTTATACAATATTTGTCCTTTTGCCTCTGACTCATTTCGCTCAGTATAATGCCTTCCAGGTTCCTCCATGTTATGAAATGTTTCAGAGATTCGTCACTGTTCTTTATCGATGTGTAGTATTCCATTGTGTGAATATACCACAATTTATTTAACCATTCAACCGTTGATGGACACCTTGGTTGCTTCCAGCTTTTTGCTATTGTAAACAGAGCTGCAATAAACATGGGTGTGCATATATCTGTTTGTGTGAAGGCTCTTATTTCTCCTGGGTATATTCCAAGGAGTGGGATTTCTGGGTTGTATGGTAGTTCTATTTCTAACTGTTTAAGATAACGCCAGATAGATTTCCAAAGTGGTTGTACCATTTTACATTCCCACCAGCAGTGTATAAGAGTTCCAATCTCTCCGCAGCCTCTCCAACATTTATTATTTTGTATTTTTTGGATTAATGCCAGCCTTGTTGGAGTGAGATGGAATCTCATCGTAGTTTTAATTTGCGCTTCTCTAATGGCTAATGATCGAGAGCATTTTCTCATGTATCTGTTAGCTGCCTGAATATCTTCTTTAGTGAAGTGTGTGTTCATATCCCTTGCCCACTTCTTGATTGGGTTGTTTGTCTTTTTGTGGTTGAGTTTCAACAGAATCATATAGATTTTAGAGATCAGGCACTGGTCGGAGATGTCATAACTGAAAATTCTTTCCCAGTCTGTAGGTGGTCTTTTTACTCTTTTGGTGAAGTCTTTAGATGAGCATAGGTGTTTGATTTTTAGGAGTTTTTTTCCCAGTTATCTAGTTTCTCTTCGTCATTTTTGGTAATGTTTTGTATTCTGTTTATGCCTTGTATTAGGGCTCCTAACGTTGTCCCTATTTTTTCTTCCATGATATTTATCGTTTTAGTCTTTATGTTTAGGTCTTTGATCCACTTGCAGTTAGTTTTTGTGCATGGTGTGAGGTATGGGTCTTGTTTCTTTTTTTTGCAAATGGATATCCAGTTATGCCAGCACCATTTGTTAAAAAGACTATCTTTTCCCCAATTAACTGGCACTGGGCCTTTGTCAAATATCAGCTGCTCATACGTGGATGGATTTATATCTGGGTTCTCAATTCTGTTCCATTGGTCTATGTGTCTGTTGTTGTACCAGTACCAGGCTGTTTTGACTGCTGTGGCTGTATAATAGGTTCTAAAATCAGGTAGAGTGAGGCCTCCCACTTTCTTCTTCTTTTTCAGTAATGCTTTGCATATCCGGGGCTTCTTTCCCTTCCATATGAAATTGGTGATTTGTTTCTCTATCACCTTAAAAAATGACATTGGAATTTGGATCGGAAGTGCATTGTATGTATAGATGGCTTTTGGTAGAATAGACATTTTTACTATGTTAAGTCTACCTATCCATGAGCAAGGTATGCTTTTCCACTTAAGTATGTCCTTTTGAATTTCTTGTAGTAGAGCTTTGTAGTTTTCTTTGTATAGGTCTTTTACATCCTCGGTAAGATTTGTTCCTAAGTATTTTATCTTCTTGGGGGCTACTGTGAATGGTATGGATTTGGTGATTTCCTCTTTGATGTTCTTTTTGTTGATGTGGAGGAATCCAAGTGATTTTTGTATGTTTATCTTATAACCTGAGACTCTGCCAAACTCTTCTATTAGTTTCAGTAGTTTTCTGGAGGATTCCTTGGGGTTTTCTGTGTATAAGATCATGTAATCTGCAAATAGAGATAATTTTACTTCCTCTTTGCCAATCCGGATGCCCTTTATTTCTTTGTCTAGCCTAATTGCTCTGGCTAGGACTTCTAGCACAATGTTGAATAAGAGCGGTGATAAAGGGCATCCTTGTCTGGTTCCCGTTCTCAAGGGAAATGCTTTCAGGCTCTCTCCATTTAGAGTGATGTTGGCTGTTGGCTTTGCATAGATGCCCTTTATTATGTTGAGGAATTTTCCTTCAATTCCTATTTTGGTGAGAGTTTTTATCATAAATGGGTGTTGGACTTTGTCAAATGCCTTTTCTGCATCAATTGATAAGATCATGCGGTTTTTGTCTTTTGTTTTATTTATATGGATTACTTTAATGCTTTTTCTAATATTAAACCAGCCTTGCATACCTGGTATAAATCCCACTTGGTCATGGTGAATTAGTTTTTTGATATGTTGTTGAATTCCATTGGCTAGAATTTTGTTGAGGATTTTTGCATCAATGTTCATGAGGGATATAGGTCTATAATTTTCTTTTTTTGTGATGTCTTTACCTGGTTTTGGTATCAGGGATATGGTGGCTTCATAGAATGAGTTGGGTAGTATTCCATCATTTTCTCTGCTTTGGAATACCTTTAGTAGTAGTGGTGTTAACTCTTCTCTGAAAGTTTGGGAGAACTCTGCAGTATAGCCATTGGGGCCAGGGCTTTTTTTTTTTGTTGGGAGTTTTTTGATTACCATTTCAATCTCTTTTTTTGTTATGGGTCTATTTAGTTGTTCTACTCCTGAATGTGTTAGTTTAGGTAGGTAGTGTTTTTCCAGGAATTCATCCATTTCTTCTAGGTTTGCAAATTTGTTGGAGTACAATTTTCGTAATAATCTAATCTGATTCTTTTAATTTCAGTTGGGTCTGTTGTGATGTGGCCCTTCTCACTTCTTATTTGGGTTATTTGTTTCCTTTCCTGTTTTTCTTTAGTCAGTCTAGCCAATGGTTTATCAATTTTGTTAATTTTTTCAAAGAACCAGCTTTTGGCTTTGTTAATTCTTTCAATTATTTTTCTGTTCTCTAATTCATTTAGTTCAGCTCTAATTTTTATTATTTGTTTTCTTCTGGTGCCTGATGGATTCTTTTGTTGCTCACTTTCTATTTGTTCAAGTTGTCGGGACAGTTCTCTGATTTTGTCTCTTTCTTCTTTTTGTATGTGTGCATTTATCGATATAAATTGGCCTCTGAGCACTGCTTTTGCTGTGTCCCAGAGGTTTTGATAGGAAGTATTTTCATTCTCATTGCTTTCTAAGAATTTCCTTATACCCCTCTTGATATCTTCTATAACCCAGTCTTTTTTCAGGAGGGTATTGTTCATTTTCCAAGTATTTGATTTCTTTTCCATAGTTTTTCTGTTATTGATTTCTAGCTTCATTGCCTTGTGGTCTGAGAAGATGCTTTGTAATATTTTGATGTTTTGGACTCTGCAAAGGTTTGTTTTCTGACTTAATATGTGGTCTATTCTAGAGAATGTTCCATGTGCGCTAGAAAAAAAAGTATACTTTGCAGCAGTTGGGTGGAGAGTTCTGTATAAGTCAATGAGGTCAAGTTGGTTGATTTTTGTAATTAGGTCTTCCGTGTCTCTATTGAGCTTCTTACTGGATGTCCTGTCCTTCTCCGAAAGTGGTGTGTTGAAGTCTCCTACTATAATTGTGGAGGTGTCTATCTCACTTCTCAATTCTGTTCAAATTTGTTTTATGTATCTTGCAGCCCTGTCATTGGGTGCATAAATATTTAATATGGTTATGTCTTCCTGATCAATTGTCTCTTTTATCATTATGTAGTGTCCTTCTTTATCCTTTGTGGTGGATTTAAGTCTAAAGTCTATTTTGTCAGAAATTAATATTGCTACTCCTCTTCTCTTCTGCTTATTGTTTGCTTGATATATTTTTTTCCATCCTTTGAGTTTTAGTTTGTTTGTGTCTCTAAGTCTAAGGTGTGTCTCTTGTAGGCAGCATATAGATGGATCGTGTTTCTTTATCCAGTCCGAGACTCTCCGTCTCTTAATTGGTGCATTTAGTCCATTTACATTCAGCATAATTATAGATAAATAAGTGTTTAGTGTTGTCATTTTAATGCCTTTTTATGTGTGTTGTTGACAATTTCATTTTCCACATACTTTTTTGTGCTGAGACGTTTTTCTTATTAAATTGTGAGATCCTCATTTTCGTAGTGTTTGACTTTGTTTGTTGAGTCATTACGTTTTTCTTGGCTTTTATCTTGAGTTATGGAGTTGTTATACCTCTTTGTGGTTACCTTATTATTTACCCCTATTTTTCTAAGTAAAAACCTAACTTGTACTGTTCTATATCGCCTTGTATCACTCTCCATATGGCAGTTCTATGCCTCCTGTATTTAGTCCCTCTTTTTGATTATTGTGATCTTTTACATATTGACTTCCATGATTCCCTGTTACGAGTGTTTTTTTTTTTTTTTTTTAATTAATCTCAATTTGTTTTTGTGATTTCCCTATTTGAGTTGATATCAGGATGTTCTGTTTTGTGACCTTGTGTTGTGCTGGTATCTGATATTATTGGTTTTCTGCCCAAACAATATCCTTTAGTATTTCTTGTAGCTTTGGTTTGGTTTTTGCAAATTCTCTAAACTTGTGTTTGTCTGTGAATATCTTAATTTCACCTTCCTATTTCAGAGAGAGTCTTGCTGGATATATGATCCTTGGCTGGCAGTTTTTCTCCTTCAGTGTTCTGTATATGTCGTCCCATTCCCTTCTTGCCTGCATGGTTTCTGCTGAGTAGTCTGAACTTATTCTTATTGGTTCTCCCTTGAAGGAAACCTTTCTTTTCTCCCTGGCTGCTTTTAAAATTTTCTGTTTATCTTTGGTTTTGGTGAGTTTGATGATAATATGTCTTGGTGTTTTTCTTTTTGGATCAATCTTAAATGGGGTTCGATGAGCATCTTGGATAGATATCCTTTCGTCTTTCATGATGTCAGGGAAGTTTTCTGTCAGCAGATCTTCAACTATTTTCTCTGTGTTTTCTGTCCTCCTTCCCTGTTCTGGGACTCCAATCACACACAAGTTACCCTTCTTGATAGAGTCCCACATGATTCTTAGGGTTTCTTCATTTTTTTTAATTCTTTTATCTGATTTTTTTTCAGCTATGTTGGTGTTAATTCCCTGGTCCTCCACATTTCCCACTCTGCATTCTAATCGCTCGAGTCTGCTCCTCTGACTTCCTATTGCATTGTCTAATTCTGTACTTTTATTGTTAATCTTTTGGATTTCTGCATGCTGTCTCTCTATGGATTCTTGCAGCTTATTAATTTTTCCAGTATGTTCTTGAATAATCTTTTTGAGTTCTTCAACTGTTTTATCAGTGTGTTCCTTGGCTTTTTCTGCAGTTTGCCTTATTTCATTTCTGAGGTCATCCCTAATGTCTTGAAGCATTCTGTAAATTAGTTTTTTATATTCTGTATCTGATAATTCCAGGATTGTATCTTCATTTGGGAAAGATTTTGATTCTTTTGTTTTGGGGGGTTGTAGAAGCTGTCATGGTCTGCTTCTTTATGTGGTTTCATATCGACTGCTGTCTCTGAGCCATCACTAAGATATAAAAAAAAAAAGTAGTGATTTATTCTATAATTGCTCACTGAGTCTTATCTTGTTTTGTTTTCTTTCGATATACGTGGATGGGCTACTAGATTGTGCTGTCTTGTTTGTTGTAGCCCTTGACTTACTTATGACCTATTACCAGTTGGTTTGGGCTGTTGCCAGATATATATGCCTGAGTCTATTCACTATTCTTGAGTAAAATCTGATTTTGGGTCATCAAATGTGTGATGCACCCTAACACTTATCCACCTCGAGAAGTAGTGGTGATAGTTGTGTGCACCAGATTCTATTAGCAGCTGGGGTTCACACTCCAGGGGAGGGCAGGATGCTGACAGGCTTCCCCCAAGTGTCAGTGAGGTAAGTGTGTCTCTATCCCTATAGCACCTTGGTGGGAGGGCTCTGCAGCTGTACCTTAGGCCCCCAGTGCAAGTGCCTTTACTGATTGGTAGGTGTCACCCTCCTTAGACCCCTAAGGCAAGAGGCTAGCTGGTCTTGGGGGAGCTTCAGCCCGCAGTTCCCTGTTGTGGGTCAGTTAGGGCTCTGTTGAATAAGCAGAGATATCAGACCTGGGAAACTTGTTTTTCCAGTAAATCCACTAAAAAAAATGCAGTCAGATCCCTATCAGAACTGCCTTTGCATTATAACAGCCACCTTGTTCCCTGTAAGGATGAAAGCCTGAGATTTGGATCATATGTGCTTGGCTGGAGCTGGTTCTGTGTTTTTAGTCCAATTAGGGAAGGATTTTTGGTCCCTGGGTTTTTTGTGGTTGCTTCTCTCAGGCCAGAAGAATGGGTTAGGAAAAGACAAAAAGAAAAAAAAAAGGGAAAAGCAAAGCCACGGAGCCGGAGCCATTCTCCTCTGGCTCAGGAAATTCCAATGCTAATGAAGCCGCCTGGTAAGGGGAGGGGAGGGTTCAGAAAAACAGCAGAGAGTAGCACCCCGGAATATAGCCAAAGTTGCTTATCTTGTTTGGGATGACTATTTTATCTGAGATTCCCGAGGGGCGTGTCACCTATGTGTGCTGGCTGTGTGGAGATTGTCCCCGAGGGTCTGGCCCGCTGAAGCCGTGGTCAGATCCTCCGCTGCCAGTCCAAAGCCCAGCGTCAAGGTTTCCCTGCTGGGATGCTGCACTCCCGGCTCCAAAATCAGTCGCTGCCTCCCGGGGACTTTTTCTCCCACCAGCCGCGTCACCGCACCGCCCTTACGGACCGGCTGGGCCCCCTCCCGGGGTTAGTTCAGGGGAGTAGGGCTGCGCCCCGTGTTTGTGCCATGACCAGATGCTGTGTTCAGCTCCCCTGTGCCCAGTCCAAAGCCCGGAGCCAAGGTTCCCCGGCTGGGACCCTGCATTCCCAGCTCCAAAACCAGTCACTGCCTCCAGGGGACTTCTCCTCCCACCAGCCACATCGCCACACTGCCCACGCAGACGGGCTGGGCCCCCTCCTGGGGTCAGTTCAGGGGGGTAGGGCTGTGTCCCGTGTTTGCGTGGTCACAAGATGTTGTGTTTAGCTCCCCTGGGCCCGGTCCTAAGCCGAACACCAAGGTTACCTGACTGGGACGCTGGCTCCAGGCTCCGAAAACAGTCGCTGCTTCCCCGTAGTTGTTCGTTCTCCGTCTCTGTCACTCAGGTCATCTCTTTAAACCTGTGTTTGTTGTTCAGGGTTCGTAGATTGTCATGTATGTGATCGATTCACTTTTTTTCCTGAGTCTTTGTTGCAAGAGGGATCCGAGGTAGCATCTACCTAGTCAGCCATCTTGGCCCTCAATTCTCCAGAGGGTTTTTAATGGCTATAATCTTACAAACATGGATCACCAGGCCTTTCTTCTGTGGTGCTGCTTGGTGAATTCAAACTGCCAACCTTTTTGGTTAGTAAAAAAGTTGGTTAGGGGGCGGAGCCAAGATGGCGGACTAGGCAGACGCTACCTCGGATCCCTCTTACAACAAAGACACGGAAAAACAAGTGAATCGATCACATACATAACAATCTACGAACCCTGAACAACAAACACAGATTTAGAGACGGAGAACGAACTAATACGGGGAAGCAGCGATTGTTTCCAGAGCCTGGAGCCAGCGTACCAGTCAGGTACCGCACAAGCACAGAGAGCTGCTCCACCCCCCTGAACTAACCCCGGGAAGGAGACCAGCCGGTTCCGCGGGCAGCGTGGGATGCAGCCGGTAGGAGAAGTCCCCGGGAGGCAGCGACTGGAATTGGAGCGGGGAGAACAGCTTCCCAACCGGGACACTCGGTCACGGCACAAGCACGGGGAGCTGCTCCACCCATCTGAACTAACCCCGGGAGGAGGCCCAACTGGCTCTCGGGTGCGGCACGGCCACGCGGCTGGAGGGACGAGAAGTCCCCGGGAGGCAGCGACTGATTTTGGAGTCGAGAGTGCACCGTCCCAGTAGCGGAGCCTTGACGCTGGGCGTCGCGCTGGAAGCGGAGGATCTGACCGTGACTCCAGCGGGCCAGACCCCCCGGGGGCAATCTCCACACAGCCAGCACACATAGGCGACGCGCCCCACGGGAATCTCAGATATAATAGTCATTCCAAGCAAGACAAGCAACTCTGGCTATATTCTGAGGTGCTACTCTCCTATCTCTCTGTTCCCTCCCCCACCCTCCCCAGGCGGCTTCATTAACATCTGAATAGCCTGAGCCAGAGGGAGAACTCTGATAGGGATCTGACTGCATTTTTTTTTAGCGGATTTTCTGGAAAAACTAGTTTCCCAGTGATGGCTCGGAGACAACAATCCATATCAAACCACTTAAAGAAGCAGACCATGACAGCTTCTCCAACCCCCCAAACAAAAGAATCAAAATCTTTCCCAAATGAAGATACAATCTTGGAATTATCAGATACAGAATATAAAAAACTAATTTACAGAATGCTTAATGATATCACAAATGAAATTAGGATAACTGCAGAAAAAGCCAAGGAACACACTGATAAAACTGTTGAAGAACTCAAAAAGATTATTCAAGAACATACTGGAAAAATTAATAAGTTGCAAGAATCCATAGAGAGACAACATGTAGAAATCCAAAAGATTAACAATAAAATAACAGAATTAGACAACACAATAGGAAGTCAGAGGAGCAGACTCGAGCAATTAGAATGCAGACTGGGACATCTGGAGGACCAGGGAATCAACACCAACATAGCTGAAAAAAAATCAGATAAAAGAATTTAAAAAAATGAAGAAACCCTAAGAATTATGTGGGACTCTATCAAGAAGGATAACCTGCGGGTGATTGGAGTCCCAGAACAGGGAGGGGGGACAGAAAACACAGAGAAAATAGTTGAAGATCTGCTGACAGAAAACTTCCCTGACATCATGAAAGACGAAAGGATATCTATCCAAGATGCTCATCGAACCCCATTTAAGACTGATCCAAAAAGAAAAACACCAAGACATATTATCATCAAACTCACCAAAACCAAAGATAAACAGAAAATTTTAAAAGCAGCCAGGGAGAAAAGAAAGGTTTCCTTCAAGGGAGAATCAATAAGAATAAGTTCAGACTACTCAGCAGAAACCATGCAGGCAAGAAGGGAATGGGACGACATATACAGAACACTGAAGGAGAAAAACTGCCAGCCAAGGATCATATATCCAGCAAAACTCTCTCTGAAATATGAAGGCGAAATTAAGATATTTACAGAGAAACACAAGTTTAGAGAATTTGCAAAAACCAAACCAAAGCTACAAGAAATACTAAAGGATATTGTTTGGTCAGAGAACCAATAACATCAGATATCAGCACAACACAAGGTCACAAAACAGAACGTCCTGATATCAACTCAAATAGGGAAATCACAAAAACAAACAAATTAAGATTAATTAAAAAAAAAATACACATAACGGAATCATGGAAGTCAATATGTAAAAGATCACAATAATCAAAAAGAGGGACTAAATACAGGAGGCATTGAACTGCCATATGGAGAGTGATACAAGGCGATATAGAACAATACAAGTTAGGTTTTTACTTAGAAAAATAGGGGTAAATAATAAGGTAACCACAAAAAGGTATAACAACTCTATAACTCAAGATAAAAACCAAGAAAAACGTAACGACTCAACTAACATAAAGTCAAGCACTATGAAAATGAGGATCTCACAATTTACTAAGAAAAACGCCTCAGCACAAAAAAGTATGTGGGAAAATGAAATTGTCAACAACACACATAAAAAGGCATCAAAATGACAGCACTAAAAACTTATTTATCTATAATTACCCTGAATGTAAATGAACTAAATGCACCAATAAAGAGACAGAGAGTCACAGACTGGATAAAGAAACACGATCCATCTATATGCTGCCTACAAGAGACACACCTTAGACTTAGAGACACAAACAAACTAAAACTCAAAGGATGGAAAAAAATATATTAAGCAAACAATAAGCAGAAGAGAAGAGGAGTAGCAATATTAATTTCTGACAAAATAGACTTTAGACTTAAATCCACCACAAAGGATAAAGAAGGACACTATATAATGATAAAAGGGACAATTGATCAGGAAGACATAACCATATTAAATATTTATGCACCCAATGACAGGGCTGCAAGATACATAAATCAAATTTTAACAGAATTGAAAAGCGAGATAGATACCTCCACAATTATAGTAGGAGACTTCAACACACCACTTTCAGAGAAGGACAGGACATCCAGTACGAAGCTCAACAGAGACACGGAAGATCTAATTACAACAATCAACCAACTTGACCTCATTGACTTATACAGAACTCTCCACCCAACTGCTGCAAAGTATACTTTTTTTTCTAGTGCACATGGAACATTCTCTAGAATAGACCACATATTAGGTCATAAAACAAACCTTTGCAGAGTCCAAAACATCGAAATATTACAAAGCATCTTCTCAGACCAGAAGGCAATGAAGCTAGAAATCAATAACAGAAAAACTATGGAAAAGAAATCAAATACTTGGAAAATGAACAATACCCTCCTGAAAAAAGACTGGGTTATAGAAGATATCAAGAGGGGAATAAGGAAATTCTTAGAAAGCAATGAGAATGAAAATACTTCCTATCAAAACCTCTGGGACACAGCAAAAGCAGTGCTCAGAGGCCAATTTATATCGATAAATGCACACATACAAAAAGAAGAAAGAGACAAAATCAGAGAACTGTCCCGACAACTTGAACAAATAGAAAGTGAGCAACAAAAGAATCCATCAGGCACCAGAAGAAAACAAATAATAAAAATTAGAGCTGAACTAAATGAATTAAAGAACAGAAAAACAATTGAAAGAATTAACAAAGCCAAAAGCTGGTTCTTTGAAAAAATTAACAAAATTGATAGACCATTGGCTAGACTGACTAAAGAAATACAGGAAAGGAAACAAATAACCCGAATAAGAAATGAGAAGGACCACATCACAACAGAACCAAAAGAAATTAAAAGAATCATTTCAGATTATTATGAAAAATTGTACTCTAACAAATTTGCAAACCTAGAAGAAATGGATAAATTCCTGGAAAAACACTACCTACCTAAACTAACACATTCAGAAGTAGAACAACTAAATAGACCCATAACAAAAAAAGAGATTGAAACGGTAATCAAAAAACTCCCAACAAAAAAAAGTCCTGGCCCGGACGGCTTCACTGCAGAGTTCTACCAAACTTTCAGAGAAGAGTTAACACCACTACTACTAAAGGTATTCCAAAGCATAGAAAATGACGGAATACTACCCAACTCATTCTATGAAGCCACCATCTCCCTGATACCAAAACCAGGTAAAGACATTACAAAAAAAGAAAATTATAGACCTATATCCCTCATGAACATTGATGCAAAAATCCTCAACAAAATTCTAGCCAATAGAATCTAACAACACATCAAAAAAATAATTCACCCTGATCAAGTGGGATTTATACCAGGTATGCAAGGCTGGTTTAATATCAGAAAAACCATTAATGTAATCCATCACATAAATAAAACAAAAGACAAAAACCGCATGATCTTATCAATTGATGCAGAAAAGGCATTTGACAAAGTCCAACACCCATTCATGATAAAAACTCTTACCAAAATAGGAATTGAAGGAAAATTCCTCAACATAATAAAGGGCATCTATGCAAAGCCAACAGCCAATATCACTCTAAATGGAGAGAACCTGAAAGCATTTCCCTTGAGAACGGGAACCAGACAAGGATGCCCTTTATCACCGCTCTTATTCAACATCGTGTTGGAAGTCTTAGCCAGGGCAATTAGGCTAGACAAAGAAATAAAAGGTATCCGGATTGGCAAGGAAGAAGTAAAGTTATCACTATTTGCAGATGACATGATTATATACACAGAAAACCCTAAGGAATCCTCCAGAAAACTACTGAAACTAATAGAAGAGTTTGGCAGAGTCTCAGGTTATAAAATAAACATACAAAAATCACTTGGATTCCTCTACATCAACAAAAAGAACACCGAAGAGGAAATAACCAAATCAATACCATTCACAGTAGCCCCCAAGAAGATAAGATACTTAGGAATAAATCTTACCAAGGATGTAAAAGACCTATACAAAGAAAACTACAAAGCTCTACTACAAGAAATTCAAAAGGACATACTTAAGTGGAAAAACATACCCTGCTCATGGATAGGAAGACTTAACATAGTAAAAATGTCTATTCTACCAAAAGCCATCTATACATTTAACGCACTTCCGATCCAAATTCCAATGTCATATTTTAAGGGGATAGAGAAACAAATCACCAATTTCATGTGGAAGGGAAAGAAGCCCCGGATAAGCAAAGCACTACTGAAAAAGAAGAAGAAAGTGGGAGGCCTCACCTTACCTGACTTCAGAACCTATTATACAGCCACAGTAGTCAAAACAGCCTGGTATTGGTACAACAACAGACACATAGACCAATGGAACAGAATTGAGAACCCAGACATAGATCCATCCACGTATGAGCAGCTGATATTTGAGAAAGGACCAGTGTCAATTAACTGGGGAAAAGATAGCCTTTTTAACAAATGGTGCTGGCATAACTGGATATCCATTTGCAAAAAAATGAAACAGGACCCATACCTCACACCATGCACAAAAACTAACTCCAAGTGGATCAAAGACCTAAACATAAAGACTAAAACTATAAAGATCATGGAAGAAAAAATTGGGACAACCCTAGGAGCCCTAATACAAGGTATAAACAGAATACAAAACATTACCAAAAATGATGACGAGAAACCCGATAACTGGGAGCTCCTAAAAATCAAACACCTATGCTCATCTAGAGACTTCTCCAAAAGAGTAAAAAGACCACCTACAGACTGGGAAAGAATTTTCAGCTATGACGTCTCCGACCAGCGCCTGATCTCAAAAATCTACATGATTCTGTCAAAACTCAACCACAAAAAGACAAACAACCCAATCAAGAAGTGGGCAAAGGATATGAACACACATTTCACTAAAGAAGATATTCAGGCAGCCAACAGATACATGAGAAAATGCTCTCGATCATTAGCCATTAGAGAAATGCAAATTAAAACTACGATGAGATTCCATCTCACACCAGCAAGGCTGGCATTAATCCAAAAAACACAAAATAATAAATGTTGGAGAGGCTGCGGAGAGATTGGAACTCTCATACACTGCTGGTGGGAATGTAAAATGGTACAACCACTTTGGAAATCCATCTGGCGTTATCTTAAACAGTTAGAAATAGAACTACCATACAACCCAGAAATCCCACTCCTAGGAATATACCCTAGAGATACAAGAGCCTTCATACAAACAGATATATGCACACCCATGTTTATTGCAGCTCTGTTTACAATAGCAAAAAGCTGGAAGCAACCAAGGTGTCCATCAACGGATGAATGGGTAAATAAATTGTGGTATATTCACACAATGGAATACTACGCATCGATAAAGAACAGTGACGAATCTCTGAAACATTTCATAACATGGAGGAAGCTGGAAGGCATTATGCTGAGCGAAATTAGTCAGAGGCAAAAGGACAAATATTGTATAAGACCACTATTATAAGATCTTGAGAAATAGTAAACCTGAGAAGAACACATACTTTTGTGGTTATGAGGGGGGGAGGGAGGGAGGGTGGGAGAGGGTTTTTTAATTGATTAATCAGTAGATAAGAACTGCTTTAGGTGAAGGGAAAGACAACACTCAATACATGGAAGGTCAGCTCAATTGGACTGGACCAAAAGCAAAGAAGTTTCTGGGATAAAATGAATGCTTCAAAGGTCAGCGGAGCAAGGGTGGGGGTCTGGGGAACATGGTTTGAGGGGACTTTTTAGTCAATTGGCAAAATAATTCTATTATGAAATCATTCTGCATCCCACTTTGAAATGTGGCGTCTGGGGTCTTAAATGCTAACAAGCGGGCATCTAAGATGCAGCAATTGGTCTCAACCCACCTGGAGCAAAGGAAAATGAAGAACACCAAGGCCACACGACAACTAAGAGCCCAAGAGACAGAAAGGGCCACATGACCCAGAGACCTACATCATCCTGAGACCAGAAGAACTAGTTGGTGCCCGGCCACAATTGATGACTGCCCTGACAGGGAGCACAGCAGAGGACCCCTGAGGGAGCAGGAGATCAGTGGGATACAGACCCCAAATTCTCATAAAAAGACCAAACTTAATGGTCTGACTGAGACTGGAGGAATCCCGGCGGCCATGCTCCCCAGACCTTCAGTTGACACAGGACAGGAACCATCCCCGAAGACAACTCATCAGAAATGAAAGGGACTGGTCAGCAGGTGGGAGAGAGACGCTGATGAAGAGTGAGCTAATTATATCAGGTGGACACTTGAGATTGTGTTGGCAACTCTTGTCTGGAGGGGGGATGGGAGGATAGAGAAGAGAGGGAAGCCGGCAAAATTGTCACGAAAGGAGAGACTGAAAGGGCTGACTCAAGAGGGGTAGAGCAAGTGGGAGTAGGGAGTGAGATGTATGTAAACTTATATGTGACAGACTGATTGGATTTGTAAACGTTCACTTGAAGCTTAATAAAAGTTATTAAAAAAAAAAAAAGTTGGTTAGTAGTTGAGTGCAAACCATTTGGACCACCTAAGACTTTAATTTCCAGGAATAAGTGGAGAATACATCTTTTTTATTCATACGGATCAAAGAAATTGCTGAGAATGGTAGCAGGAGGTACATCTGGGATTGGAAAAATGAATAACTCTAATAAACTCAGCCAAGTTCAATGGAGCCAAATGTCTCAGACGCTGGAGACATACAAACGTAAGTGGGGAGATTATGTATCAAAACTGGTCTGGGGGAGTTTATGCTTGACTACTAACCTAAATGGTTGCTTTTGTCTATAAAGCATTCATTCTGTCTTCTGGTAACATTTTTATTTTCTTTTGAGGAACTACCTTTATCCCATTCTCAGTCCACTAAAGTGGGACTGTCCTTTGAGGATTAATAGATAATCCATGTGGGGTTAGTCAGGTCATCTCTTCTACTGGGCACAGTAATGACACCAGGATAAGCACATGACCAAACTGGTCCAATCCAATTAAATCCCAGAACTTTTGTTAAAATTACTAGGGATAGAATTTTTTTTTTTTCCTCTTATGCAGTTTAACCACCAAATGAAAAGAACCCATCTGAGAATAAAGTCAAAACAGAGAAAAACAAAGTCAAGAGCTAGAAGAGAGCGATTGAGTTTTGATGACTATTTTTTTAGCCCCTGGATCTAACTGTGTCTGAAACCACACTGGCACAGAAATTTTCGGGTATGATGTCAGTCAATTCCGTTTATTTGCTTAAGCTATTCTGAGGTGGATGTCTGTCCTTAACAACCAACAGAGTCTAACAAATACCCACCTAACTAATACAGGGGATGTTAAAATGTCAGACAATGGGCTGGAGAAGGTGAGAAATATTTGGAACAGTGCTGGTCCCCACCCTGTCTGCTTCTGAAGTTTACAATATAGTTCTACTAATCAGGCTTCCTTGGGTCTTCCTGGCTCCTCTTTCTCAGTGACCTTTGTTTCTAGCTCCTTCAGAACTCTCAGATGAACCTAGTTAAGGGTTAGTGATAAACATACGAGCTTTTCAAGTGGCCTAGAACTTCTTTATGTTTATTTCTTTCATAATCTCAGAGGAATTTGTGTATCTCAGAGGAAGTTCAGAGTTTAAGTTTCCTGAACCACCTTGAAATCCTAACTCATAATCATTTTACAGCCATCAGTATCTGTTCTGGGAAAACAATCATTTTCCATATATATAACAAAAAAATAACAATTTTCAAATGGCCCTCATGTTGAATTTAGCTATAATAGAGGATTTGGACTGGTGTTTTACAATACCCAGTGTTTTCACATGTATTTTCTCACTTGCACATTTGTCCATTCATTTATTTAGCAAATATTTATTGAGTACCACACAACTGTCAAGTTCTAGGGCTAGCTATAGTGGTGCACACAGAAGACATAGCTCCTGCCCTCACAAAATGTATAATCCGAGTATAAAGTCTTAATCTGAAACATCCAACCAAGCTGAAGTGAACCAGATTTCCTGGCTCCCCGAGCCTTCATGACTCAGAACTGAGACCATGCTCTCCAAGTACCCAGGCAAGTTTGAGAAAAAAACCCCTGAAGTGGGTAGATATATCTGGGTCTGCCCTAATATCACCCAGTAGTGTCCTCATACTCCTGAGACCAGTTATGTTTGGATGAGGTTGCAAGGTAAGCAGCTACCTACTTGGTATGATGTAGAACAGTAGATTCATACTTTCAGAGCTGGGGATAATTTTAATGGTTACCAATATCTCACAGCCCTGGTGGCACAGTGGTTAAGCCTCTGGCTGCTTACCAAAAGATTGGCAGCTGGAATGCACCAGGCACTCCTTGGAAAACCCAGTGGGGCAGTTCTACTCTGTCCTATAGGGTCACTACAAATTGGAATCGACTTGACAGCAACAGGTTTGTTTTTGTTTGTTTTTAAACCAATATTTAGGCTTTATTAATGAGCAAATAAAGGTTAGAGAACGTAAATGGTCGGAGGTCAGACAATGAGTTAGTGACAGATCTCTAGAACACAGCACTGGTCAAACTACAGGCTAGCACAAAGTTCTGGAGTTCCAAGCCCTCCAAGGCCTGGCCCTGCCTCTCCAACTTCATCTTCCATGGAGCACTTTGCAAGCAGAATTGATTTTATCCTCTCTGTTGTCACCTAGCGCAAACTTTAGAAAGGATTTTACTTGCAAGGAATAGAAGCTCATTTACGTTACCTTCAGAAATGACGACTTTAGTGTTGGTAAATGAAGCCATGGAAATCCAGGAAAAGTGGAGAAGCAGCCTCAGGGAAAGCAGAACCTGAAGGGAGAGCTTGCATCCGGGGCAGGTTGGGGCTTAAGTAGGAGCTCATGGAATTTGACTCAAGTGCTCAGTCATTAACATGATTCAGCTGCTCTCTATGTCCACCTCCCCCTCCCCAACTAACTGACAGGGCTTTCTGAACCCTACTGAGTGGCTTTCTTGTAATTTAAGCTCTGGTGGACCAAATCATGGACCTTCCAGCATTTCTGTACCTTGTGGCCCTTCAGCTTCAGCTCTCTCTGATAACTGCATCATTCTCTCAGTAGTTTCCAGTTTAAAAAAAAAAAAAGAGAGAGAGAGAGATCCAATGTTCTAGGCTGGCAACAGAACACAGAAGACCCTCAGTTTTGCTTAGCTCTCTCTCTTGCAGGCTGTGGCGACGTTCGCCACCAACTACCAACACCTGCACAGCACAGCCTTCCTCATGCATGCGGGAATCTAATTTCAGACGCTGACTCAAGCTTCCCAGCTCTAGAGTCTATGGAACAGAATATAAGGCTCAATCCACTTTTTAAATTTTTTTGTTTTTAATATTACTATAAAAATAATAAAGGTTTATTAATTTTTAAAACTCGAAAAATAAGAAGCAGTACAAAGAAGAAAACGAAGCAATATGAAATAACATTTCCTCATCCTACAGTAAACCACTGTGAAGCTATAGATAAACCAAACCAAACCACTGCCATCAAGTCGATTCCGACTCAAAGCAAGCCTACAGGACAGAGCAGAATTGCCCCACAGGGTTTCCAAAGCTGTAATCTTTATGGAAGCAGAGTGCCGCATCTTTCTTCAGCAAAGCGGCTGGTGGGTTCAAACTGCTGACCTTTTAGTTAGTGGCCTAGCGCTTTAACCACTGTGCCACCAGAGGTCCTTATAGATATCTACATAGAAATATATAGATATATAGGTATATACAGATATATAAATATATATATACAGATATATAAATATATATATACATATATATAATTTTGAACAAAATTATAATCACAGCATGTATGCTTATTTCATTTTAATAATATATCATGAGCAAGTGCCTATGACCTTGCATTTTCTTTAGCAATTAATTTCCTATGGTGGTGTCATATTCCATTGTATGGATATGGATTTATCTGTTTCCAGTTGTTGAGCGTTTAGGTTCTTTCCATTTTTCTCTATTACAGACAAAGCTTTATGAACCTCTTTATACATAAACCATTGTGCACATCTCAGATTATTTCCTTAGGATAAATTCCTTGAACAAGAATTACTTGAACAAAAATAACTGGATAAACAGTATAAACATCTTGAACACTATTAATATAACACATTCCCAAACTACCCTACAGGAGAGTTGTATGCTTTCACCAATGTGGGATTCTGGCCAATGATGGATATTATTTGTTTGTTTGTTTTTTTAATACCTTGTCATTTTGATAGGCAAAATATAGTATCATATTCATTAAATTTGCATTGCTTTAATTCCTAGTGAGGCTAGGCATATTTTATTGGCTATGCAGAGTTTATAGGTGAACCGCCTATTCATATTTATTACCAGTTTTTTATTGGATGTTTATTTTTTCTTACTGATATGTAAGAATTCATTTAAGTATTGAGAAGTAAAACTATCTCTGTTCATAGATAACATGATAATGTATATAGAAAATACTAAAAAAAAAAAAAAAAGGAATCCACTAAAAAAATTATTTAAACTAATAAACAAGCTCACCAAGTTTGTGGGTAAAAGATCAATATTTAAAAATTGTTTTTTTATAAACTAGCAATGAACAATCTAAAAATGAGGTTAAGAATTAATAATTCCATTTATAATACATTAAAAAAGAATAGAATATTTAGGCATAAAGTTGGCAAAAGAAATGCAAGACTTGTACTCTGAAAACTACAAAAAGTTGTTGAAAGAAATTAAAGAAGACCTAAATAAATGGAAAGACATCCCATAATCATGGATTGGAAGACTTACTGTTGTTAAGACAGCAATATTCCCCAAACTGATTTACAGATTCAATATAATCCCCATGAAGATTCCATCTGGTAGAAATGGGCAAGCTGATCCTAAAATTTATACGGAAATGCAAAGGGCCCAAAATAGCCAAACCAGTCTTGAAAAAACAGAACAAAGTTGGAGGTCTCATATTCCCAATTTTGAAACTTATTACAAAGCTACAGTAATCTACCTTGTGACTCTACCACTGTTGTGCTTGCATAGGGGTAGACATATAGATCAATGGAATAAAACTAAGAGTCCATATATAAACCCATAAATCCACAGCTAATTGGTTTTTGACAAGGGTATCAAGTCCATTCAATGCGGAAAGAATAGTCTTTTCAACAAATGGTGCTGGCACAACTGGATATCCTTTTGCAAAAGAATGAAGTTGGACCCCTTCTTTACAGCATGTACAAAAATTAACTGGAAGTGGATCAAAGTCCTAAATGTAAGATCTTTAGTATAAAATCTCTTAAAAGAAAACAGATGTAAATCATCATGACCTTGGATTAGACAATGGTTTCTTAGATATGACACCAAAAATACAACAACAACAACAAAAATAGATAAATTGGGCTTCATCAAAATTAAAAATGTCTGTGCTTCAACAGACATCATCTGAAAAATGAAAAGACAAACCATGCAATAAGGGAAAGTATTTTCAAATTATATATCTGATAAAGGACTTGCATCAAGGATGCATATAGAACTCTTGCAACTCAACAGTAAAAAGACAAATACTCCAATTTAAAAATGGGCAAAGGATTTCTCCAAAGAAGATATACAAATCACCAATAAGCACGTGACAAAATGCTCAACATTATTACCCATTATGAAAATGCAAATTTAAACCACAATGAGATACCACTTCACACTCTAGGATCACTATAATCCAAAAAAGAAATCATAATAAGTGTTGGCAAGGATGTGGAGATACAGGAAACCTCATACTTTACTGGTGGGTATGTAAAATGCTATTTTGGTAAACAGTCTGGCAGTTCCTTAAAGTTAAAGATAGAGTTACTACAAACCAAAACCAAACCAAACCCACTGCCGTCTAGTCAATTCCGACTCATAGCAACCCTATAGGACAGGGTAGAACTGCCCCATTGAGTTTCCAAGGAGCACCTGGCGGATTTGAACTGCCGACCTCTTGGTTAGCAGCTGTAGCACTTAACCACTACACCACCAGGGTTTCCATATATGACCCAGCAATTCTACTCCTAGGAATATATCCAAGAGAAATGAAAACATATGTCTACATAAAAACTTGTACACAAATGTTCATAGCAGCCTTATTCATAATACCTAGAAAGTGGAAACAACCCAAATATCCATCAACTGATGAATGAATAAGTAAAATGCGGTGTATCCACATACTAGAATATTATTCTGCCATAAAAATGAATGAAGTTCTGATTCATGCTACAACATGCGTGAACCTGGAAAATATTACACTGAGTGAAAAAAGCCTATCACAAGGGCCACATATTACATGATTCCATTGATAGGAAATATCCAGAATAGGCAAGCCCATTAAGACAGACATTAGAACCATGGCTTCCAGGGGCTAGAGTAAGGGAGGGTAATGGGGAGTGACTGCTAATGGCTATGAGGTTTCTTTTCAGAGTGATGAAAATGTTCTAGAATTAGATAGTGGTTATGGTTGCATAATTTTGTGAATATATTATGTTTGCTGAATTGTAATCTTTAAAAGGATGAATTTAAGGTATGTCAATTATATCTCATATTTTTTAAAAAAGAAACAAAGTATTGATACATG
The DNA here is from genome assembly GCF_024166365.1 of Elephas maximus indicus. Lineage (NCBI taxonomy): Eukaryota > Metazoa > Chordata > Mammalia > Proboscidea > Elephantidae > Elephas > Elephas maximus. Next base: position 27,028,467 of record NC_064827.1, on the reverse strand, counting down.
CTATGACATAGATGAACCTTGAAAACATTATGCTGAGTGAAAGAAACCAGTTATAAAGGACCACTTATGTGTGATGCCATTTATATGAAATGTCCAGAAGAGCCAAATATATAGAGACAGAAAGTAGATTAGTGGTTGCCTAGGGCTGGGGTGTGGAGGCGGAGGGAAATGAGCAGTGACTGTTAATAGTACAAGGTTTCTTTCTGAGGTGATGAAAAAGTTCTAAAATTGATTGTGGCAATGGTTACACAACTCTGTGAATATACTAAAAATATACTAAAGTAATCTTGTAATACTTTAAATGGGTGAATTATATGGTATGTAAATCATATCTTAATAAAGCCGTTAGAATTAAAATTAAGGATATAAACCATATGACTATGTCATATGTGTTGTAAATATATTTTTCCATTTGTCTTGGGTCTTGATTTTGTTTGTGGCGGCTTTTTTGAAGTACAGAAAAATTAAGTATTCATGTAGTAAAGTCTCTTAATCTTTCTGTTTATATTTTTCCATTCTATGCTAAGAAGGACCACTCTACCACCATAATCAGGTAAATATTTATCTATACAGTCTTCTAGTTCTCTTTGGGTTTGATCTCTTTTTACATTTAACTCTTATTTAATTCTTTTGGAATGTGTTTTGCATATTTTGCAACTATTTTGAGGGCCTTTACCCCTATGATGTTCTTAAACTCAGGTTGGTTGGTTGGTTGTTTCGGCATCAGGAAAACATGGTGCTTGGTAGTTGCAGTGTCCTCAGTCTGGCTTTAGATCCCACTCTCTGCTTTATATTCAGACTGGAGTATATCTTTAACTGCTGTGATAAATCAGGAACCTCTCCCGCCTTCCCCGAATTATACTTGGCAAATTAGGTTGTTGGATATGTTACTTGTTGAGTTGACTTCAGAGCTTAATCTGGAAGTTTGTCTAATTGGGCTGATTAGTTTTGGTCTTGTGGTCATGAAAGAACCAAGAAAGAAGTCTGAAATCTCAGATACATTCATCAGCCAAGATAGGGAGGTGTTGATGGTTTCCCTTTCATGTAAATCCAAATGGCTGTGGCATGTTTGGCTCATATTCTTTTGATTTGTGATTTAATTTTTACAAACTGTGGGAAGAAAACTGCTGCCAATGTTATGGTTTGAAGAGCTGGCTCTTCTATCCAAAGACACAGAAAATGTAGCATAATGACTGGGCTCAGATAATGAGGCGGGAGGAGGGGAAGGAGGTTGGCAAGAGAACATGTCCCTTTCTGCCATTTTGTGGGAAATCAGAAATGGCACAGAATGAGAGTGAAAATCTGCTCATTATTGTTGTCTCCAAAGCCTTCCTCAGTCTCTGATGTGTCCTGTGTTGTTTCCTAACCTCTCTTTGACGGCATTTATCCCAAGAGACACCACCTGAGGGGCATTTTCTATAGCTGAGAGAACCGCACCAACTCAAGCTCAGTAATATTAGGCTCCTGCTGACTACCTTCTTCCTCTCTAGATATTGGGTCCCTCTTTTCTACAAGGGGAGTCCCTGGGTGTCATGACCAGTAAAGTGCCTGACTACTAACCAAAAGGCTGGCAGTTCAAACCCACCTTGTGGTGCTTGGAAAGAAAGGCTTAGCCATGAAAACCCCTTGTAACACAGTATGCACTCTGCTGCAACTTGTTTTTTTTTTTTTTTTTTTGAAAAAGGAAATTAGGACATGTGGGTGTCATGCTAACATAATTAACTCTCTTTCACTATCAAATATTTGTGGGCCATGTATGAAAATGTCCATCTTTAAAAACAATGATCACTCTCAGTGAGGTGAGATGCAGACACCAGGAGAAGACTTTGAGAGCTGAGACTGCAAGGGAAAGAAGTACAACTCCCTTGGCACGCTCACTCTGGGATCTGTTGTTCATTGAGAAAGGTAGGCAGAACTGAGTGCTCTATGTAAACTTTTCTCTCTTGCTCTCTCTTATATTTCCTAGGGTCTCAGTTGAATTGGAGCCCTAGTAGAACAGTTGTTAAGTGTTCGGCTGCTAATCAAATGACCAGAAGTTAGAGTCCACCAGCTGCTCCTTGGAAACCCTACGGGGCAGTTCTACTCTGTCCTATAGGGTCAGAATCTACTCGACAGCAATGGATTTGGTTGGTTTTTGGTTTAGCTGAATTAGGGGTAAATTAAATATACACATGTGATATGATTATCCTGTAGATATTTTTGTATCACTCACAGACATACCAATGGAGCCAGCATGAAGTAGACTCAGCAAATGAAGGAGCTTGACAATACATTGAATCAAGAGAGCTTAATTCTAGTCCTGGCTCTAGCATAGTAAACTATATGGTTTGGGCAAGTCAATTTACCTTAAAAAAAAAAAAAAAATTACTGTCAAGTGATTCTTACTCATAGCAACCCTATACCTTACTCTGACTTAATTTATTGATTTATAAAATTGTGCAATTAGTTTACTTACCCTAAGTCACTTTGTCCTGGTTGTACACACATAATGTATACCTTTTATTATTAATAATAATGATTAGTATCTATTGAGGACATATTTTGTGCCAGAAACTAGAATAAGATCTTTTTATGAATTATTTATAATTCTCACAGTAACTCTGTGAAGTAGCTACAATGCACTTCTAATTATGGACAGTTTCCACAAGGGTATTTTTAAGTGTTTCTTATTCATAAAGCCAGAAGAATCATTCCACAAGTGTCTATTAACAACATCTTTTGGTGTTGCTCAGTGTTAACAAGCTTTTGCTTTAATGGATGGATTTGTGTTGATATACTGCAATTTCTTAAATCTAAGAAGATTTTAACACACCGATATTCTAAGAATAAGAAAGGAAGACATATTTTCAATTAAATACGTAATACCATAACGCCACCTTGTCACTTACAATGCTTATTTTATACTTATTGAAAGAGTTCTTTGAGACTTAGACAACATTTTTTTAATCATGCATCCCTTTTCTACATGCATTAAAAAGGAATATACAAATGAAATAGACTGAAGTTTTTCAAAACCTGTGGCGCATTCGGAGGGTAAGTCAGTTCCCCTCTCAGAATTGCTGCTGTCCACGTTTTTCAACACAGCACTGTTCTTTGTGCATCAGTAGCATTAGTGATGCGCCATTTCTTCATAGAGTCTGTTCCAGAATTAAATCATTGGTCTTGGGTTCTTAAATCTGCTTTGCAATTATGTAGAGCTAGTTGGCTTTTGACTTGCGCTTTTACAGTATTCCTACACACATGTGATCCGCCGCCTCCTCACCCGCTTCCCTATCACCATTTAGTTCCTACAGGTTAAAAGAATAGCCAACTATTGCCTACATTTGGCATTTTCTTCAAAGACTCATACCCGTTCTACAGTTTTGATGCTGGCATTTTGGATGTTTTCACACATACAGGCAATGACAACTCCATTGAGACAACAGTTATTTTAAGTCACTACTGATTATGACACAACTCTATTTCAGAGCTGTTAAAATGTGAAAAAAAAAATTTTCAAGTTCACAAGCAGAGGAGTATTTCCTGTTTAAAGAGGAGAAACTGGCTGAGAGAGAACAGATAATTTGCCTAACGTCCCATCATTCTGTGCGAGTCCCAAGCACCCTCTGTTCCATACACTGCCTCTCCTTCTCAGAATCCCAGCCAGCCTGCAGGTGAGTTTTTACCTGAAAATGGCTCCCATTCCCTTGATCTTGAATCTTTAAGTGGTGCCCGTAGATGTCGGTCATCACCATGGGGTGACCTCAATGGGTGTTGTTTCTGGACTGTTTGCTCCTGTATCTTTGCTGCCTCCTCCATTTATTAGTGTAGTTAACAAGAGACCTTTCATCTCCAAGAAACCAGATGAGACAAATAACAACACAAGGCCAAAATTAAGACATTTTCACCAAAGAAGAATGAAACACAGCAGTTTCAATTGACCAGAGATTTGGCAACACATTTTATGGATTTCATTGTGCACCATTCGAATTGCTGGCAGCTAATGAAGCCGAGTGCAAAATTCCAATTATTGCCTCATTTTTACCTAAACTGTGCATTTTCCTTTGGCTTCCCCTTAATTGTTATACATGCATTATATATCTGAAAACCTGGCATAGATTTAAGTGTTTCCAAATAACATTAGGACTCTCTGTTAACTTGCTAGACTTTTGTATAACTTTTGATCATGGTTGGCAAACTTTAGGTAATAACTTTCCTAGTGCTGGTTTATTCATGGTCTACTGGACTACCTTTAATGTATAAGAGGCCACCTTCTAGGAGGCATCTACTGTGCGTTTCATTATTAAACAAATAATTTCTTTTATAAGGATCAGCACAAAACTGGTCCCTATAAGGGAGAGGTTCAAGATGTCCTAAATGTCCAACTTTTCCAAGCCGCTGTACCAGTCCATCACTTCTAACATTAACTACTCCCTCTCCCCTCAGTGCTCACCTTCCTGTCTTTGGGTTCCCTAATTTGTCTCACTGAACTCACGAACCCCATTTAAAGGAAATGGCTCACGCTGTTGTAGAGGCTGGTGAGTCCCAAATTAGTGGTTCAGGCATAGGCATCTCCCTGGCCCTCAATCTCTGCCGAAAGGCACTCAGCTTTCTCTCTCTGTGGGCCAGGAAGCCCACTGCACTGTCTCCTACAAGTCTTTCCTTCCTTTTTGGTGGTGGGCTCCTCCTCCCTGCTCTGGAATTGACACTCTTTTAAGGCAAAACTGACCAGTCCTGGTGGTGGGACACAAATACCTTATCACACAATCCTGCCCAATCACCTGGGTGGGACTTAACAAGACCTTGGCTCGAAAGGCCACACACAAAAGTAATTAATCACACTGTAATTATGTATACCCAGCAATACCTGTGAAAAGGACAAAACTATTAACACAGAAGCATTTGACCACTCCCTAGAGCCAGGAAGGAAATATTCTTTGTTGCATGGCTGGCTACAAGGCTTGGGCCTCTGTTTTAACAACTGCAATAATGGGTAGAGCTGCAGAATTGAAACCACCAGAAGCAAGGAGGAGATTAACATACATAGGGAAGGATATGGCCAGTAATTTGAGGATGATATAGAAAAGAGCTAACTTAAGCTGCTACTAAGGCAAAACCAAAAGCTGTCGTGGAGTCGATGCCAACTTATGGAGACCCTGTGTGTGTCAAAGGAGAACTGTGCTCCATAGGGTTTTCAATAGTTGATTTTTCAGAAGTAGATAGCCAAGTGGTACTTCTAAAATATGTCTAGATGGACATGTCTGGATGGAACTTCCAACCTTTCAGTTAGCAACCAAGCACATTCACCATTTTCACCAACAGGGACTTCACTGTTTTACTACTTTACCAAGCATGATGTCCTTCTCCAGGGACTGGTCCTTCCTGATAACATGTTCAAAGTACATAAAACAAAGCCTCACCATCTTTCCTTCTAAGGATCATTCTGGCTGTGCTTCTTCCAAGACAGATTTGTTCATTCTTCTGGCAGTCCATGGTATATTCAATATTCCTTGCCAACACCGTAACTCAAAGGCATCAATTCTTCTTCAGTCTTCCTTATTCATTGTCCAGCTTTGGCATGCATATGTGGTGACTGAAAATACGATGGCTTGGATCAGGCACACCTCAGTCCTCAAAGTGACATTTTTGCTTTTTAACATTTTAAAGCGGTCTTTTGCAACAGATATTCAGTATCATGAGATATAATTTCTTCCTTTTGCTGATCCTTTAAAAAATACTTCAGTAAAAACAATCTTTTTCAAGGCTTTGGGGATTCAGATTTATATTTCCATAGGAAAGGATGCTTTGCTAAAACAACAAAAAGTTAGGGCAAAAGGTAAACAGGTCGTTATTTGTGTTAGCTACATATATACTTTGGGCATGTTATCAGGAGGGACCAATCCCTGGAGAAGAACATCATGCTTGGTAGAGTAGAGGGTCAGTGAAAAGAGGAAGACTTTCAAAGGTGAATTGACACAGTGGCTGCAACTATGGACTCAGGCATGACAATGATTGTGAGATTAGCACAGGACTGGGCAGTGTTTTGTTCTGCTGTACGTAGGGTGGCTATGAGTTGGAGTCAACTTGATAGCACCTAACAACAACAACATACACATAGGAGTTCTTGGGTGACACAAATGGTTAAGTTCTTGACTACTAATCAAGAGGTTGGCAGTTCAAACCCACCCACGGCACCTTGGAAGAAAGGCCTGGTGATCTATCTACTTCCAAGAGCTCACAGCCATTGAAAACCCTATGGAGCATAGTTCTACCCTGAAACATACGGGGTTGCCATGAGTTGGAATGGATTTGATGGCAACTGGTTTGTTTTATTAACACACATATAACCCCATGATTCTTCTGTCCATTTTCTGATGTCATTTTGGATGTCACACTCAATCCCTGACTTCCAGAACCTGGGAGAGTTATTCTCTATTCTGGGTTTAATATACCTGTGGAATAATGACAGTCCACACCTGAGCTTGCCTTCTTTTCTAAGGCCATAGAAACAATCTTCCATCTTGAAAGCAGAGGTGGTGATTGGAAGCAGATATGCATAAAGGAGAAACCATATGAAATAATTTCTGTGCACTGTCTTCTAAAGTGTACTGGGCCAAGGGCAGTTTCTCTTCCCTGACTTCAGCAACCCCTCTCGATAAAATTCCAGCAGAGGGGAGAATGCCTGGAGCTCTTTGTGCTTTCCTTAAATTGTAGGAAAAATAGGAGCTCAAATGGAACCTCTATTACAAATACTGGACAAGCCAAACATATTAACAATAAAATTCTCAAATATTTTTCCAACCCCATTTTTTTCAGAGGTTAGTTTAACACTCCTCCTCTCACTTACCCTCTGATATTATTGTAAGTGCTAAGTAACACTTTATTATATAAATATGGCCTGCCAGGTCTAATTCCTATGTGCAGAACTTGCTAAATCTCAGAGTGAGGATACATATGAAGCTGCTTATAGAAAATTGTGAAGTATTTAAGTGATGAGAAGAGAATGTTATGATTGGAGGGAATATACATTTACTCTATCTAAAACTGAGGAGGCTATGTAAACAAAGTCAAGTTTCCATACACAAGTGATTTTTTCCCCCAAATTTTGTAAGTAACACCAAAAATGAAAAGAACAGCCGTGAAAAATGATCTGTGTAAGACAACGTATGACATTGGCATAATAGAACATGTAAATATCACTTTTTGAGAAACCACAGAAAAACACAATCCTAAAAAGAGTCTGATTTTGAATTTCATTTTTCATTTACTTCCACAAGGTTTATACTGAAACTTATTAACAGTGAATAAAGCCTAGAAATAATTAAATTTAAAATGGCAATCATTACCACTTTCAAAGGGCTCAATTCTCCTTCCTAATACTTGAAAATCCCTATTTTCCTCAGACATTTAAAGATACTTAGCCTCCTAAACTATGGAGTTCATTGGAAAACATGCCAGGAGCAAATGAGAGAGTATAGCAGAGACAAAACTTTCCTGCAAGCATTGGCATGTATTTTTAGAGTGAGTACCAAAGTGTTCTTTAGGCATGACATCAACATTCAGGGTTGTGCCATTTCAGGGTTTAGCCTGATTTTTCCTCCAGAGCCCCTATTTGTTGCTAAGATATATATATCTTTGTATTTTCACCCACAAAACAATCATACTTGCAGTCAATTATACCTTCAGATACCTAGACAAAAACCTATTACGCTGAGATCTGCACACATCCTTGCAAGCCACGAACAACTTCCAAGTTTTTGTTCTGCCAAATGTGTCCTAGTCATTGAGAAACCACCACTACTTGGTCTCTACTTGTTAGGAAAATAAACCGTCCTTAGGAATTTCCTTGAAAGGGTTGCTACTTCATACTGGGTCAATTAAGTGTACATCGCTTCCAAGAGTAATCACTCCACTTGTGAGACAATTGTTTCTCTAGTAGTAGCCCAATAATTAGCGGGGGGAGGGGGGGGGAACGTGGAGACTAATTTCCTGTCCTTGGATTGAGTAGGTAGCGCTGTCAGCACTTACTTGCCTCTGCACATTGATGTAAGAAGTAGCATAGTTAACTCATTACTGGGTCAGAAGGCCTGATGGTGAGAATTTATAAAGAATGGCAAGATGCAGTCCTTCACTTAACACTTATGATCACAAGATTTAGTACGTAAAATACAACTATTGGTCTCTATTTGTCCAGAGCAAAAGAGAAAGAAAGAAAGAAACCAAAGATGCAAAGAATAAACTAGTCTATGAAACTAGTATCTACACAAACAATGACCTTCCTTACCTTAAACCAGACAAATTAGATGGTGCACAGCTACAACTACCAACTGCTCCCACCAGGTACTCACTAGATGGTCCCAGGTAGAATGGAAGAAAAATGTATAAGAAATCTTAAATTCCAAAAAAAAAAAAAAAAGGCCAGACTTAGTGGACCAGTAGAGACTAGATGAACCCTCAGGATTATCACCCTGGGATACTCTTTAAACTTGGAACTAAAACCACTCCCAGAAGCCACCTTTCAGCCAAATGAGTATTGTGCACCTCTAAATAACCATCTAAATGAAACCAAACAGTAAATATTTTCCCTAGACCAAAGATGAGAAGGTATAGAGGGACAGGGAAGCCAGATTAAGGGAAACAAAACAACCAGAATGGAAATAAAGAGAAATCTGATATAATGTGAAAAATGTATCCAATGTCGCTGAACAAAATATATAGACGTTGTTCAATGAGAACTTAATTTTCTGTGAAAACTTTCACTAAAAACACAATACAATATTACAAAAAGAACAAGATTTAGTACAGTGAGGTTTGATTGATGATATTACAGTTGGCATTCACCACAATTGGCTATTGGAATTTAAGTTTCAGAAAAGCTAAGTGATTTGCATGAAGATACATGACTGGTAAATAAAGGACCTAGGATTGGAACCCAGATACATTTAGGCAACTCAGTATATAAATCAAATCTTCATATTAACAAGTTACTGTAATATTTCTATTTTTGTAGTATCAAGTGGGTTAAAAATCCTACTTAGCTGAGAATTTTCGCCATTCCATATGTTTTCACTATAATTCTTCCTTCCTCTCTTAAAAGTCAAAGTTGACGTGTAAATCATCATTGTTTGTGACACCGCTAGGAAACTTTTTTTTTTCTTTTCTTTTTCTTGTTCTATACAAAGGAAACAGTATATATTAAGCCCCCTGGTAATCCTATGCTAACCTTTGGTGAACTGACACTTCATACACTGTATGAGGAAACCCTGGTGGCGTAGTGGTTAAGTGCTACGGCTGCCAACCAAAGGGTCAGCAGTTCGAATCTGCCAGGCGTTCCTTGGAAACTCTATGGGACAGTTCTACTCTGTCCTATAGGGTCCCTATGAGTCGGAATCGACTCGATGGTGCTGGGTGGGTACACTGCATGAACTTGGTATCATTTATTTTCTCCAAATGATCTGATTGTTTTTTTCCATTTCAGGTACTAAATTGAATATTTGCACTGAGGAATAAAAAAAAAAAAAAAAAGTTTTTTTTTAGGGATCTCAGCTTAAAGAGAATAAAGATGGTATCCCAACACCCTGTAAAAAGGATAATACTTTAACAAATAATACTGGTATAATTGCCTATCCAGCTAGAAGGAAAGAATTTTAAACTCCTACTTCATTGTATATATACACCAAAAAAAATCCAAATGAATTACAGATGTAAATGTAAGCAAAACTATAAAACATTAGAAGAAAATTCAGGAGAGTATATGATGCGGGAGTTGGGGGAAACTTTTTAAGCAACTTGAAGAGCTAAGGAGCTATAAAGTTTTTTTTAAAAAAAATCAATAAATACACTAAAATTATCTGAATGAAAAAGCATACCATACACAAATGATACTTCATCTCACATACTTTGGACCTGTTATCAGGAGGGTTCAGTCCCTGGAGAAGGACATCATGCTTGGCAAAGTAGAGGGTCAGCAAAAAAGAAGAAGACCCTGAATGAGATGGACTAACACAGTGGCTGCAATAATGAACTCAAGCATAACAAGGATTGTAAGGATGGCACAGGACTGGGCAGAGTCTTGTCCTGTTGTACATAGGGTCACCATGAGTTGGAGCCTAAACAACACACAAATCTAAAGATAAATGGTAAGCTGAGAGAAAATGTGTGTAATATATGTGAAAGAAATTGTAATCATTTTTTTAAATACCCTATGAATTTTTAAGGAAAAAAATCTAATAGAAATCTGAAGGGAAAAAATAAATAGAACATTTATAGAATAGGAAATGGAAGCAGATAATATATAATAAGATCCTTCATCTGACCAAGGGTAAGTAAAATGTTTGGATGTCATGAAGTAGTCAGATTCCCAGCTGTGGAGGGCATAATTGACTGATGGCCCCAGCTGTTGACCCCCTGGATCCACCAAGGCCGAGTTTTCCACGCTGCTCCCAGCCAATGACTAAGAACAGTGGTACTGATGCAGACTCATATCTGTGAGATAAAGAAATCTTTTGACTGATAACTGGTTTGAGGATTCCCCATCAGTCTGGCTGAAACTATCTGATAACTTTTCTAAGACCTGAGACTCTTCTGTCCAATTCTCCAACCTTCCCTCTCTCCTTTGTAGGTGTCAGACAAGCATTATGGTCCAAATGCTCTTCCTGCCTTCTCCTGCTCCCTCTCTTTTATGATTCACAGGTCTTTCCCCAAGATATCCCTTGAAATTATAATACTGTCTTAACATCTGCTTCTGAGAGGACCTGAACTAACATAAAAACAACAATGATAGATGTGGAGAAATATTTTTTTTTCTTTTTTAATACTGGTATTGGGAGTATAGAATGGTAAGACTACTAGAAAAGTAGTAAAATGGTATCATCCAATAAAGCTGAAGAGATGCATAATATACAATGAAGACGTTCCATTTCTAAGTAGGTAACCTAGGAAGGTGGTTCTCAGTGTGTTCCAGGGAACGCTGCAAGTTCCTGAGATACTTTCGCAGGTCTATAAGGTCAAAACTATTTTTATGATAACACTGCTATTTTCACTGTCATTAACCCATGAGTGTAGAGTGGTGTTTTCGAGGGGCTTCATAACATGAGAAGATACAATTTCTCTGATGGATAGCAGAACGTATGCTTATGTATTCACATGTTTTCTAAGGTTTTCTAATGTAGCAGATGTAGCGTATAAAAGTGTGCATTTTCAGAGATTAACTCAATTTGTTCTCAGTACTTCTACTGTGCTCTTACTAGCTATCTTCAGTTATGTCTGCTTTAAGTTCTCAAACCTTATTATCCTTTATTATCCAACTGCAATAGTTAATATTGTGTGTCAACTTGACTGGGCCATGATTCTCAGTGTTGATATGTGATCACTCCCATGATGGAATCTGCTGTGAGTAGTCAATCAGTAGAAAGGGAGTTTCCTTGGGGGTTTGGCCTGCATCCAAATATAAGCAGACATTCTGGCTTTTTGCTCACTCTGGATCCTGCTGCTGCCTCCTGTTTGTCTGACCTCCAGCTCTTGGGACTTGAGCTATCAGCTTATCTGCAGATCTTGGGATTCACCAATCTTCACAGCCTGAGAGTGGGAGCCCTGCTCTCCAACCTGCCAATCTTGGGTTCACCAGTCCCTGCAGCTATGTGAATCACGAGAAGCCTCTATCCTGATCCATGGACTTGAGACGTTCCAGCCTCTACTATTGCAGGAGCCATTTCCTTGATATAAATCTCTCTCTATATATATTTATACACTTTACTGGTTTTGCTTCTCTAGAGAACCCAGCATAAGACACCAATAAGTCATTATTTTGAAATTCCAGTTTTTCCACTACCTAAATAGATGCACAAGAATGATATTTTCTTGTCTTGTTTTGCAAAAACATGTAAAATTGTCTTTGAAACCTTTCCTACATGTTTAGATTTCATGTAAAATTGTTGTTTTTACATAATTGTAATATTTTATTCAAAAATAAAAGGAAATTTATTCTTAATGGATCATTGGCTTAAAAAGGAGGAAATTAGAGGACTTGCTTACACAGCCTACAGTTGCACCATCTGTGGCTTAAAATACAGAAAAAGATGAAACTGCCATACAAGACAGTTTCCTGACTCACAGAAAGGGGAAACTACTCCAAAGAAACTAGAAGAAACTATGAAAAAGAAATGAACATATGATGAAAGCTATCTTTTCCTCAGCTTCCCATATGATAATAATGTGTGTACCTTATTGTGTTTTAGGCAACAAGACATTTTTTAATAGCATTACGGTGCCAATTAAGTTGCAACCTCATTTTGAAACTAATCATCCAAAATTTAAAGAAATAAAACATTTTGAAAGTCAAAAGTTGTTTGTTACAGCTTTTCAAACCAGAAATGAAAAGTCCCCTGAAGCATCTTACAGGGTAAGTCATGGTACTGCATATGCTAGAGAAGCACATACAATAGCTGAGAGACAATATAGCCTTGTACAGGATTGCTGAACGCCTACTGAATGATAAGCCAGTAAACGAATTTGTAACACTGCCACATTCCAAAAATATAGTAACTCATTGAATTAAAGATTTAGCTGGAAATACAAAAGATTGAATTGCTCTCTCTTTTGCAAAATTGAACTTTTGCCTTAAAAAATGGACAAATCTACAAATGTGGCTATTTTGCTTGCATTTGTCCAATATTAGCACCAACTAATCATTGAGAATCTTATTTTATATGAATGCTAGGTAGCACAGACAAGGTGTGCTGAAATATCAAAGTGTTGAATACATTTTTAATCTCTTGATTTACCTTAGAACAAGTATGTTGACATTTGCAATGGCACCAAACTGTATTAGTAGGTAATATGTTCTTTATCACCACACACCTGCAGAGTTTCATTTAAAAATGTCCTTGGTGAAGAAGTAAAAACCTATTAATGTTATTAAACTTGATCTTTCAGGACGTGTCTTCTTAATAGTCAGTGACAAAGTGGAAAGAACACATAGAGCATTTCCACAGCGTACAAAGGCACGATGGCTTTCTCAAGGAAAAACACTTGAGCAATTATTTGAGTTGCAAGCTAAACTAGCCACTCCTCCCACCTTTGCTCCCCCTCCCCCAGGAAGACTATTTCACTGTTTTTACTTAAGTAAGACTGATGGGCAAAATATGGTATTCGGACTTGAGTATTTGACAGATATTTTCCCACAAATGAACAAAGTGAGCCTGTCACTTCAAGGTAAACAAGTGACAGTATTGGTCGCCAATGACAAAATGCCAGCCTTCAAGAATTTGTAGAATTTTGGAAATGTTGTGTCTGCCACTGTGACCCTGATAGCTTCTCAATACTGAAAAACTTTTCTGATGATCAGGGCCAGCATTAGGGTGAGGCAAGTAAAGACTCTAGGGCACAAAATTTATGGAGGCACTCACTCTCGGTGAGGCAGCTCACCCTTAAGGAGGTACTCGCTCTCAAGTTCACGCAACTACAGGGTTGGCACTTGCATAGCCCTGAATGTGAGCACCTCCTTAAGTTCTGCACCCCAGGTGCCTCAGTCACCTAACCCTAGACTCAGCCCTGCTAATGAGATTGGTAGTGATATTAATGAATGTAATTTTTTTAAATATGGTATAATGCATATGTCAACATTTAGAAGACCTGCATGACTCCCTAGTGAACCAGTATATTGACCAGTGTATGATGTTACAAAATCATGCATGCGTAAAATATCCATTCAAAGCACATGACAGACCAATAGATTTTAATGTAAAAGTGTATAAAATGTTTATTATATGATTTTAGAGTCTATAGTTCAACTGGAGTCCCTAGGTGGCAGAAATGTTAAGTGCCTGAATACTAGCCCAAAGGTTGGCAGCTCAAACCCACCCAGAGGCTCATTGGAAGATAGGCCTGGCAATCTGCTTCCAAAAGTTCATAGCCTTGAAAACCTATGAAGGAGTTCTACTCTGCACATGTGGGGTCACCATGAGTCAGGATCAACTCAACCGTAACTAACAACAACAAAATGCAACTAGCTTTTAAGAATCTACCATTAGTCAAGTTTGGTATACTATGAAACAAGACTATCCACAATTATCAGAAAATGCTATTAATATTATTGTCCTTTTTCCAACTTCCTGGCTGAATGAGATCAGATTTTCTCCATAAACTTCAACCAAAACAATACATAGCAAAAGACTGATGGAGAAGGAGATAAGAGAAACCAGCTGTCTTCAACTAAGCTTGACATACAACAGATTTATAAAAATGTGTAATAATGCCTCTTCTAGTGAGTTCTTTTTATTTTGGAAAATACAGGTTTTTTAGAAATATGTTTGCATTTAATATGCAAATAATATTTTTAAATTTTTAATACCGTAAATCACTATACATATAACTGACATAAGAAAAAGTTCTTTGAGGTACACAATAAAATTCAAAAGTGTAAAGGGGTCCTAAAATGAAACAGTTTGAAAACTACTGCTGTAGAAAAATTCTTACACGTGTGCATCAGGAAACATGGGCAAGGTTCTTGGTGCCATTGTTTGTAATGCCAAAAATATACAAACATCTAAAATGTCCACTGATTTAAGAAAGAAAAAATACATTGTGGTTTATTCAGACAATGGAATAATACACCAACATGAATGAATATCACAAACATAACATTGAGTAGAATAAGCAATGCATACAATACATGCAAAAGTATCCCATGTATATAAAATTCAAAATGATGGAAACTTAAACAATGTACTGTGTATGCATACATACACATGTGGTCAAATTACGACGAAGTACAAGAGAATAGAAAACAAACAAATCAGAGTAGCATTACCAGGGGCCGACTGCAGGTCAGACCATCAATTACCCATATGCAAGTTCAAGTTGAAACTGAAGAAAATTAGAACAAGTCCATGAGAGCCAAAGTATGATCTTGACTATATCCCACCTGAATTTAGAGACTGTCTCAAGAACAGATTTGATGTGTTGAACACTGAGGACTCAAGACCAGAAGAGTTGTGGAATGACATCAAGGACATCATACATGACAAAAGCAAGAGGTCATTAAAAAGACAGGAGAGAAATCATAGATCTAAATGGATGTCAGAAGAGACCCTGAAACTTGCTCTTGAACGTCGAGTAGCTAAAGCAAAAGGAAAAAACGATGAAGTAAAAGAAAAGAAGATTTCAAAGGGTAGCTCAAGAAGGCAAAGTATTAAAATGAAATGTGCAAAGACCTGGAGTTAAAAATCAAAAGGGAAGAACACGCTTGGCATTTCTCAAGCTGAAAGAACTGAAGAAAAAATTCAAGTTTCGAGTTGCAATACTGAAGGATTCTAGGGGGGAAATACTAAACGACACAGGAAGCATCAAAAGAAGATGGAAGGAACACACAGAGTAACTATACCAAAAAGAATTGGTAGATGTTCAACCATTTCAGGAGGTAGCATATGGTCAGGAACCAATGGTACTGAAGGAAGAAATCCAAGCTGCACTGAAGGCATTGGCGAAAATCAAGACTC
This sequence comes from Elephas maximus indicus, assembly GCF_024166365.1. NCBI lineage: Eukaryota > Metazoa > Chordata > Mammalia > Proboscidea > Elephantidae > Elephas > Elephas maximus. Next base: position 27,012,991 of record NC_064827.1, on the reverse strand, counting down.
CGAGAATTAACAGAATACCAATTGAGATGTTTCAGAAAACTGATGCAACACTGGAAGTGCTCATTTGTCTATGTCAAGAAATTTGGAAGAGAGCTAGCTGGCCAACTGACTGGAGGAGATCCATATTTATGCCTATTCCCAAGAAAGGTGATCCAATTGAATGTGGAAATTATCGAACAATATCATTAATACCACATGCAAGCAAAATTTTGCTGAAGATGATTCAAAAGCAGCTGCTGCAGTACATGAACAGAGAACTGTTAGAAATTCAAGCTGGATTTAGAAGAGAATGTGGAACCAGGGACATCATTGCTGATGTAAGATGTATCCTGGCTGAAAGCAGAGAATACCGGGAAGATGTTTACCTGTGTTTTACTGACTATGCTAAGGCATTTGACTTAACAAATAAGGAATAACGTTGTGAAGAATGGGAATTCCAGAACAATTGTGCTCGTGAGGAATCTGCACATGGATCAAGAAGCACTTGTTTGAACAGAACAAGGGCATACTGCATGGTTTAAAGTCAGGAAAAGTGTGAGTCAGGGTTGTATCTTTCACTATACCTATTCAATCTGTATGCTGAGCAAATAATCCAAGAAACTGGATTATATGAAGAAGAACCTGCATTATTAACAACCTGCATTATGCAGATGACACAAACTTCCTTGCTGAAAGTGGAGAGGTCTTGAAGCACTTACTGATGAAGCACAAAGACAACAGCCTTCAGTATGGATTACACCTCAACATGAAGAAAACAAAAATCCTTACAACTGGACCAATAAGCAACATCATGATAAATGGGGAAAGGATTGAGCTTGTCAAGGATTTCATTTTACTTGGATCCTCAAACAACACCTATGGAAGCAGCAGTCAAGAAATGAAAAGACACATTGCCTTGGGCAATTCTGTTGCAAAAGACCTCTTTAAAGTGTTAAAAAGCAAACACGTCACCTTGAGGACTCAGGTGCACGTTACTCAAGCCATGGTGTTTTCAATCCCTTCATATGCGTGCAAAAGCTATACAATGAATAAGGAAGATCAAAGAAGAATTGAAGACTTTGAATTGTGGTGTTGGAGAAGAATATTGAATATACTATGGACTGCCGAAAGAACAAACATCTATTTTGGAAGAAGTGCAGCCAGAATGCTCCTTAAAAGCAAGAATGGGGAGACCACTTCTCACATACTTTGGACGCGTTGTCAGGAGGGATCAGACCCTGGAGAAGGACATCATGCTTGGTAAAGTAGACAGCCAGCAAAAAAGAGAAACATCCTCAACGAGATGGGTTGACATGGTGGCTGCAATAGTGGGGTCAGACATAGCAACAATTGTGAGGATGGCCCAGGACTGGGAAGTGTTTTGTTCTGTTGTGCATAGGGTCGCTATGAGTTGGAATCTACTAGATGGCACCTAACAACCACAAAAACAACATTACCTTTACTGCACAGGATGGGGGCTGGTGCTGAACCACCTTTGGGATTTTCAAATATTAGTAATGAACTGTTTATCAAGTTGGGTGCTGGATAAAAAAAAAAAATTATCGAGTTGGGTGCTGGATACACAGTTGTTTTTTTAATGATAATTCTTTTAATGATACATATGTGTCATAAATTCACTTTTGAATGTATGGTATGTTTCAAAATTTTAAAAATAAATAATGAAATATCATTTTCTGCCCTTTAATGATTAGTAACACTTTTATGAATTGTTGGTGGGCATGTAGATTGTTACAACCTTTTTGCAAAGTAATCTGGCACTAGCCATTAAGTTCAAAGTGCATCTAGCCTTTGATCCAGCAATATGGCATTGAGAATCTATCTTGCAGAAGTGAAAGCATTAATACATGAGGTTGCATGTGTGTGTGATGTACATCTGTATGTTTATTAGAGCATCATCAGCAGTGCCCAAAATCTGAAATCAACCTGAATGTCTATTAATAGGGGAACGGTTCAGTAAATCAAGGAATATCCATACCATGTAGTATTACGTAGCTATTATAAGACTAAGTTATAGTTTTATATATTAACCTGGACAGATTTCTATGTTACATTAAACAAATAAAGTTGCAGAGAAATGTAAATAAGGTAATCTCATTTTCTTAAAAAAGAGGAAAACCCCTATGTATTCAATAAATAATTTTCTATGAGCACAGAGAAATACATATAAGGATATATACACACTAGAGCGTTCACTGTGGTTATTCCTAAACTCATTCCCATCGAGTTGATTCCGACTCATGGCAAGCCTATAGAACAGAGTAAAACTACCACATAAGAGTTTTTTCCGAGGCTGTGATCTTTAAGGAAACAGACTGCCACGTCTTTCTCCAGTGGAACCACTGGTGAGTTGGAATCACCCACCTTTCGGTTAGCAGCTGAACGCTTTAACCATTACGTTATCAGTGTTCCTTATATCTTTATCTCAGGGGTATAAGAGAAATTATTAACATTTCTTCACCCACCTCTGTGTTATATGAATTGAAAAAAAAGTATGTTTTAAATTTATAATTTGAGAAATTTATTTTTAAATTTTAATTGTTAGCTAACACAGTTCTGTTGTTCTAACTTGCCATAAAAAAAGTTGTGTCAACAAAGTTAAAGAGGTGCCATCACTTTGAGCTAAATTTTTGTGTATTTGTCAAAAATGCTTCATTCGCTTTCCAGAATGATGTGGGAAATGGGAAATGGAACAGAGGAGCTAGCTGTCATAAGCAAGCTTATTATGCTGGAAAGCTAGGAATTTGAGCAACAGAGGCACCTACATCATAATATAATTCCAAAATCATTTTTCAAAGTCATATACAAGAAAACCTCGATGAAACAAAATGTCCCAAAATTGAGATAATCAAGACATTCTAGTTTACCAGAAAACCCTTTTCTTACAGCCCTTGCTCAGAAAATCCTTCTACATGCATGCCTACATTTTCCTGCTGGCGTGATGTGTGGTTCTGAAGCAGTCTTGCTGAGGAGGTCCTGGCCTTTCCCTGCTCATCCTCACCTCAGGGCATTACTGCTTGTGAAGCCATAGGGCCCTCAGCTCTTCCCTATGTTAAGCCAAGCTCATCTTTGGTGGATGGTTTCACATCAAGTCTTTCATTTGAGTCACGTTAAAGAGATCAGTGTATGAAGAAAATCCTACATCAGTGAAACCATTTGAAGCAATTTGTTTGTTTTTCCTACAATTAAAGCCCCACAGCACATAAATTAATCTTAATAACTCAAGATCCTGATTGTTTTAGTTTTATATTCTTAACTGATTATTTTTCAGGCCTGTGCTGCTTGAGAGTTTTGGCCCAATTTTCAAGTTCTTAGACTCATTCATGTACACAACAAATATCCTTTCAACACTTACTATGTTCCAGGTACTGTTCTAAACATTGGCAATATAATAATTAACAAGACAAACACAATCCCTCCCTCTTGAGGCTTTTGGCTTAGAAAATGAGAATTGATTGGATCAGAAAAATAACAATAAACATACCTAAAGGTAACACAGTTGTCACACAGCACAAATGATGGAAGATGGAACTTTGGGAAGCCTAAAAGCTTTGTCTAATCTAAGATTCTCATGGCTAATGTGAATTCAGGAGCCCTGGTGGTGCAATGGTTTAGAGCTATGGCTGCTAACCAAAAGGTTGGCAATTCGAATTCACCAGCCACTCCTTGGAAACCGGATGGGGCAGTTCTACTCTGTCCCATAGAGTCACTATGAGTCAGAATCAACTCAATAGCAATGAGTTGATTGGTAGCGTGAATGTGTGACACTGCATTTCCTACTTTTGAATAAGGGTGGCAGTAGTTCCAGAGCTCTGTGGTTGGTTCTGTTAGTTAAAAGTACTAAATCAAGTACCAGTGCTGCTAATGGGCCAAGTTCTCGTTTGAATTTGCGAACCTAATGTTGGTAGTTGGGGACCTAATTTTCTGACCTAATTTTGGATATAAAGCAAACACAGGGTGAATTTGTGCATAGATGACATACGCCAGTAAGGCAAAAGAATAGCAAAGACCATGTTATATACTGGATTATACACTGAAGTAGAAAACCTAGTGTACCAGAAGGGTAAAATTTTTAAATGTTATTAATGAATTTTTAAAAAATCCACAGTGAAAAAAAAATTGCCTCAATTCATACAAGGATAAATGGACTAATTCCTTCCATCTTGAGGTGTGAGCATTGTATTACTGACCCTTATAAAATAAAGGATTCTTGCCTTACATAATTGAAACCTGATCATTTTTTTTTTTCTTTCCAAACATTTTACCTACTTACAGATGTCCTTCGTAGCAATAATATTTATATGAGTTGGGCCTACACCACGGTTTTCAAATGAATTTTCTTTTTGCTTTCAGAGTTGTCCATGTTGTTTTTTCTGAGAAACTTCCTAGTTTGAAGGTCAAGCAGTCAAAAAATAATAAAGCCAAATAAAAGTAACAGATGGTTTTCTGTGTTATTATAATTATTCTTATCTTGGATCAAGTGACACTATAAGATAATATTTACCAGTTGGTCTTTCCAAGAGTTAATGATAATAATGACAACAGCTGACATTTATTGACTGCAAAGCATGTGCCTAGCACTGCTCCACGAACTGTGTGTGCATGGTCATATTTCTCTTCCTAAGGATCTGTGAGGAAGGTAATAGTATAATTCCCCTTTTACAGATAAGTAACCAGAGACAAAGAAAGGTTAAGTAACTTTATCAAAGACTTTGACTAGTAAGGAATAAAGCTATAATAACAAATTGAGCATTTGACATCAGAGTTCATGCACCTTCTTCCTTCTCTAGTAAACTTTGTGTTGAAGTGTAACATGGAGAAAACCACAGAAATCATCAATATGCAGCTCAGCGAACTTTCAGAAAGTAAACCCACATGTGCAATACCACCAAAATCAAGAAATGAGTATGACTAGCACCCCTGAAGCCACCTCTGCGCCCCTTCCAAGTTATTACTGCCCTCCCAGAGGTAAAACCATCTTTATGAACTTTATATAAATGGGATGATACGTATTTTCTCTTTTGCGTCTGTTTCTTTTCATTCAACGTTATAATTGTAAAAGTCATCCATGTCATTAGATACAGAAGTAGTTCTTTTTATTGTTGTATAGTACTCTAATATATAGTTATATCACAATGTATTTATTTAATTTACTATTGAGGGAGATATGAATAGTTTCCAATCTAGGGCTATTAAAAAGAATGCTACTGTGATGATGATTCCTACTTATGTTTTTTGGTGCATATATATACACTTTTCTGTTGGGTACATAATACATACCTTGAAATGCAATTACTGGATCATAGGGTATATGTGTATTTGGCATTATTAGAAACCATCAAACATTTGCCAATGTATTTGTAACTAATTTACACACCCACCCATAGAAGCAGCAATCAAGGAATCAAAAGATGCATTGCAATGGGCAAATCTGAAGCAAAAGACCCCTTAAAATGTTGAAAAGCAAAGATGTCACCTTGCGGACTAAGGTGCACCTCATTCAAGCCATGGTGTTTTCAATTGTCTCATATGCATATGAAAGCCATACAATGAATAAGGAAGACCGAGGGCTTGATGCCTTCAAATTGTGGTGTTGGTGAAGAATATTGAACATACCATGGACTGCCAAAAGAAGGAACAAATCTGTCTTGGAAGAAGTACAACGAGAATGCTCCTTAGAAGAAAGGATGATGAGACTACATCTCACATACTTTGGACATATTATCAGGAGGGATCAGTCCCTGGAGGACATCATGCTTGGTAAAGTAGAGGGTCAGCGAAAAACAGGAAGACCTTCAGCGAGTTGGATTACACAGTGGCTGCAACAATGGGTTCAAGCATAACAACAATTGTGAGAATACAGCAGGACCGGGCTGCCTTCATCACATGGCATCGAGATTGCCCAAATCTAGTTGGCAGATGGGGCATAGAAAAAGCACAGGATACAGTTGGATATTTTATGGACCAGACTCAGAAATTATATACATGATTTCCACCCACATTCCATTGGCTAGTACTCAAGACTCTGTCTAAAACCAAGGGGGACTGGGCAATGTGGTTTCTGTGATGACTCTAGGCCATGGATGGGGAGCCTGAATCTTTCATGGCTAGCCACCCATCTCTGCCTTACTTCCATTCACAATTTTCCCAATACCAGATGGACACAGAAAGCTGTGACTTTAAGACAGAGAGGAGGGATATTCTTCTGGAGTTGGAGCTCTTGACCTTCAAAAGGGTTGAGAGTAAAACAAAGACTATCCAATGAAATTATTCCTAGTCCCCTCTGTCTGGACCCTAGCCAGGGTGTTTTTTCCTGTCAACTTTTAATGTCAGAGGGTCCATGAATTTCACCTCCTGCATCTAACTAGTCAGAGATTCCTGCCTTTTATTTTCCCCAAGAACAGCACCTGGCCATTCCCTTTTCATCATTCCCATTCCAGGGCAAGTATACATTCTATCTATCTCTCTTCCAGCTTTCTGTTTTACCATCTGGCGGGTCCCCCATCAACCATATGGGTTGATGCAATGCAGCCCATATGGGATCACTGCATTTTCCCCTTGCTATTGCACATTGGGAATCATTTTTCAAAAAGCAATTCAGAAAAGTAGAGCTCCTCAATTCGATCCCATATAAACCCAAAAACCAAACCCAACACCGTCAAGTCGATTCCGACTCATAGCGACCCTATAGGACAGAGTAGAACTGCCCCACAGAGTTTCCAAAGAGTGCCTGGCTGGTTCAAACCGCCAACCCTTTGGTTAGCAGTCGGAGCACTTAACTACTAAGCCACCAGAGTTTCCTGATCCATATAGATAGTTCTTAAAGAGTATAATGCTTAAGGCAGGCCTCAGAACCTTAGGGGGCAGTGAGTTTATGTTAATGGAGGAGGAACAACTCAGAAAAGGCAGGTGAGTATGGTTGCACAACTCCAAGAATGTAATCAACGTCACTGAATTATACACATAGAAACTGTTGAATTGATGTATGTGTTGCTGAGTATATTCTCAACAACAAAATAAAATTTTTTTTAAAACTCAATGTTAAGAAATAAAATAAAATGTGATGATAATGCTCAGAAGAGTAAATAAAATTAAATATAGTCTATATGGCACCTATTTACATAGAAATTTTGAAATTATAAATATCATTAAATCAGTTCAAATTGTGGAAAAAAAGTAGAGACTCTCTTTAAGCAGTAATAAGTGCTAAGCATTTTAGATATAAACTGTCCCCTTATAATAGTATCTTTGTTGTTGTTAGATGCCATTGAGTACATTCTGACTCATAGTGACCCCACGTGACAAAGTAGAACTACCCTATAGGATTTTCTAGGCTGTAATCTGGATGGAAGCAAATTGCCAGGCCTTCCTCCCACAGAGCTGCTGGGTGAGTTCCAATGGCCAACTTTTCAGTAAGCAGCCGAGCACTTAACTGTTGTGCCACCAGGGCTCCTTAATAGTGTCTTAGCCAGCTTATAATAGACATTTTACCTTTGGTAATATTTTTTAAGGACTGATTCTTAAACCAATGTTACAGAAGAGGCTCTAATTTTACACCACCTTTCACAGAAATTTCTTGAAGTTAACTGGGATGCTGAGCGTCCAAAATATGCTTTGTTAGTTAGATTTGCCCTAATCTCTGTAGTCATGTTCTGTCTAACCAAATATATCCATTTACTGCTGTCACCTTCAGCCTTGGAAACGTCATATCTTGAGACTAACTTCTGCTTCAGCAGGAAATGCATCAAATATTTTTGTTTTCCTCACTTATAAGATGTAAACAGGGCTAGTGCATTTTCATTTGTATATATGTTAGTTGTATCACGTTAGGTGCAAGTATAACTTTAAAACTGTGTTTATTCACAGATTACGTATGGTTTAAGGAGATAGGTGCCAAATTGACAAGGGATGGACTGTGATCATTAAGGTTGTGTGTATCTGGGCAGACTGTGGAGCCCCAAAACAATTTCCTTCTCAGACTTTGCATCTAACAGAGGGAAGATTGGATGAAATAGCACAGAGCCAGGGGGAGCATCCAATTCCAAATTGTGGGATGGCCTATTCCATTTATTCACACATTTGCAAAGTTAGTTAATTGTTTGGAAAGTTTCCAGAGAATAGCGTGCTTTTCAAGAGTTTTAAATTATGAAATGCATACTTCATAAACAATTAAGAGGCTCTTAGCATTCTGGAATTGGGTAAAATATATAACATTTTTTTAATTTACAAAGGAGGAAGGTGATGATAAGAGCTGTTGTTTATTAGATTTTTTTTTTTTATTTGGTAGGCACTCTGATACTTGCTTTATGCAAATTATCTAACTTAATTATATCAAGAAACTCTGGGTTAGGTGAGGTTCCTATTCGTAGTCTACCTAGGAGGTAAGAAGAGAACTTCTCAAAACTCTCACAAAGAATGAGTGGTGAAACCAGGACTCCAAACCAGTCCCTTTAGCCAGATTGAGGTCCAGTCTTGTCACCCTGAACCGATCATACAATCAAGAAAAACCTCTCTTATTAAAAGAAAGGAAAAGGAGGAGGAAAAAGAGGAGAGAGAACAAAGGAAACAGTCCAAATTTCAATTCAAATAGGTCGTCTCTATTGTTTAAATCAACAAAATACTTGGTCAAATAATAAAAATTAAGTGTCATTCAACAAATTTTGGTACATATTGGGTGAAGGGGAACCAAAGAATTTGAAATACACCTGCAATAATCAGTTACAGTTAGGCAATAACTGTTGTTGTTGTTCAGTGCCATCAAGTCAGTTCCGACTCATAACGACCCTGTGTACAACAGAATGAAACCCTGCTCGGTCCTGCACCATCCCCACAATAGTTGCCATGCTTTAGCCCATTGTTGTAGCCACTGTGTCAACCCATCACATCGAGGGTCTTCCTCTCCTTCGCTGACCCTCTACTTTACCAAAGATGATGTCCTTCTCTGGGGACTGATCCCTCCTGACTACATGTCCAAAGTATGTAAGACTTAGTCTTGCCATCCTCGCTTCTAAGGAGCTTTCTGGTTGCATTTATTCCAAGACAGATTTGTTCATTCTTTTGACAGTTCATGATATATTCAATATTCTTCTCAAACACCACAATTCAAAGGTGTCAATTCTTCTTTGGTCTTCCTTATTCATTTTTCAGCTTTCACACGCATAGGAGGTGATTGAAAACACCATGGCTTGGGTCAGGCGCACCTTAGTCTTCAAGATGACATCTTTGCTTTTCAACACTTTACCGAGGTCTTTTGCAGCAGATTTGCCCAATGCAGTGCGTCTTTTGATTTCTTGACTGCTGCTTCCATGGCTGTTGATTGTGGATCCAAGTAAAATGAAATCCTTGACAACTTAATCTTTTCCCCGTCTATCATGATGTTGCTTATTGCTCCAGTTGTGAAGATTTTTGTTTTCTTTATGTTGAGGTGGAATTCATGCTGAAGTCTGTGGTCTTTGATCTTCATCAGTAAGTGCTTCAAGTCATCTTCACTTTCAGCAAGCAAGGTTGTGTCATCTGCATAGCACGAGTTGTTAATGAGTCTTCCTCCAATCCTAATGCCCAGTTCTTCTTCCTTCATATAGTCCAGCTTCTTGTATTATTTGCTCAGTGTACAGATTCAATATGGTGAAAGGATACAACCCTGATGCATACCTTTCCTGACTTTAAGCCATGCAGTATCCCCTTGTTCTGTTCGAACGCCTGCCTCTTGATCTGTGTACAGGTTCCTCATGAGCACAGTTAAGTGTTCTGGAATTCCCAGTCCTTGCAATGTTATCATAATTTGTTATGATCCACGCAGTCGAATGCCTTTGCATAGTCAATAAGACACAGATAAACATCCTTCTGGTATTCTCTGCTTTAAGGCAGGATCCATCTGACATCAGCAACGATATCCCTGGTTCCACGTCCTCTTCTGAAATCAGCCTGAATTTCTGGCAATTCTTTGTCGATACACTACTGCAGCCATTTTTGAATGATCTTCAGCAAAATTTTGCTTGCGTGTGATATTAATGATATTGTTCTATCATTTCCACATTCGGTTGGATCATCTTTCTTGGGAATAAGCATAAATATGGATGTCTTCCAGTCAGCTGGCCAGGAAGCTGTCTTCCACATTTCTTGGCATAGATGAGTGAGCACCTCCAGCGCTGCATCTGTTTGTTGAAACATCTCAATTGATATTCTATCAATTCTTGGAGCCTTGTTTTTCACCAATGCCTTCAGAGCATCTTGGACTTCTTCCTTCAGTACCATTGGTTCCTGATCATATGCTACCTCCTGAAATGGTTGAATGTCAACTAATTCTTTTTGGTATAATGCCTCTGTGTATTCCTTCCATTTTCTTTTGCTGCTTCATGCGTCTTTTAATATTTTCCCCATAGAATCCTTCACCATTGCAACTTGAGGCTTGAATTTTTTTCTTCAGTTCTTTCAGCTTGAGAAACGCCAAGCGTGTTCTTCCCTTTAGGTTTTCTATCTCCAGCTCTTTGCACATGTCATTATAATATTTTACTTTGTCTTCTCGAGAGGCCCTTTGAAATCTTCTGCTCAGTTCTTTTACTTCATCATTTCCTCCTTTTGCTTTAGCTGCTTGATATTCATGAGCAAGTTTCAGAGTCTCCTCTGACATCCATCTTGGTCTTTTCTTTCTTTCCTGTCTTTTCAATGACCTCTTGCTTTCTTTATGTATGATATCCTTGATGTCATTCCACCACTTCTTTGGTCTTCAGTCACTAGTGTTCAATGTGTCAAATCTATCCTTGAGATGGTCTCTAAATTTAGGTGGGATGTACTCAAGGTCATATTTTGGCACTTGTGGACTTGCTCTGATTTTCTTCAGTTTCAGCTTGAACTTGCACATGAGCAATTGATGGTCTATTCCATAGTCGGCTTTGTTCTGACTGATGATATTGAGCTTTTCCATCATCTCTTTCCACACATGTAGTCAATTTGATTCCTGTGTGTTCCATCTGGCAAGGTCCATGTGTATAGTTGCCGTTTATGTTGGTGAAAGAAGGTATTTGCAATGAAGAAGTCGTTGGTCTTGCAAAAGTCTATCATTCCTTCTCCGGCAATGTTTCTATCACCAGGGCCATATTTTCCAACTATGGATCCTCCTTCTTTGTTTCTAACTTTTGCATTCCAATCACCAGTAATTATCAGTACATCTTGATTGTTCAATCAATTTCAGACTGCAGTAGCTGATAAAAATCTTCTATCTCTTCATCTTTGGCCTTAGTGGTTGGTGCGTAAATTTGAATAATAGTCATATTAACTGGTCTTCCTTGTAGGTGTATGGATATTATCTTATCATTGACAGTGTGGTACTTTGGGATAGATTTTGAAATGTTCTTTTTCATGATGAATGCAACACCATTCCTCTTCAAGTTGTCATTCCCAGCATAGTAGACTATATTATTGTCCGATTCAAAATGGCCAATACCAGTCCATTTTCAGCTCACTAATGCCTAGGATATCAATGCTTATGCATTCCATTTCATTTTTGATGATTTCCAATTTCCCTAGATTCATACTTCATACATTCCAGATTCTGATTATTAATGGATGTTTGCAGCTGTTTCTTCTCATTTTGAGTCATGCCACATCAGCAAATGAAGGTCCCAAAAGCTTTACTCCATCCAGGTTGTTAAGGTTGACTCTACTTTGAGGAGGCAGCTCTTCCCCAGTCATCTTTCGAGGGCCTTCTAACCTGGGGGGCTCATCTTCCAGCTCTATATCAATGTTCCGCTGCATTTTGTAAGGTTTTCACTGGCTAATTCTTTTCAGAAGTAGACTGCCAGATCCTTCTTCCTAGTCTGTCTTAGTCCGGAAGCTCAGCTGAAACCTGTCCTACATGGGTGACCCTGCTGGTATCTGAATAGCTTCCAGCATCACAGCAACATGCAAGCCCCCACAGAACAACAAACTGACAGACACATGGGGGAGGCAATGACTAGTGAATGTGAAACTTTCATTAATTGGCAGTCATTCATTCAGTGTCAAGGACAAAGCAGATTCAAAACCAATTTCTCCAAGGCATTTCCTAGAAAGGTTTAAATGTAAAAGGAATGGTTCCACATCAACCTAATGCAAATGCCCTGCAAATGTCAGAACATGCAGTTTTCTCTGAACTATTTAAATAAATTTGGCTGAGGATTTTGCTGATAGAGCCGAGTCAGCAGAGTTGAGGGGCTGCAACACAGATCATGTGACCAACAAAGCTTAAATTATTAGCTATCTGGTCCTTTACAGGAAAAAAGAAAATTATTGGATTTTGAACCTTGAAGACATGCTAAGTGAAAGAAACCAATCAAAAAGGACCACATATTATACGATTCCATATATATGAACTATCCAGAATAGGCAAATAAAGAGAGAAAAAGTAGATTACTGGTTGATTAGGACTGGGAGGGATGAAGGGATGAGGTGGGTGACAGTTAAAACAAACAGAGTTTCTTTTTGCTGTAAAAAAAATTGTTCTAAAACTTGCTGTGGTAGGGGTTATACATATCTGTAAATATACTAATATCTCAATGAAGATATTATTTTTTTCCTTTTAATAAATTTTATTGAGCTTTAAGTGAACGTTTACAAATCAAGTCAGTCTGTCACATATAAACTTATATACACCTTACTCCATACTCCCACTTACTCTCCCCCTAATGAGTCAGCCCTTCCAGTCTCTCCTTTCATGACAATTTTGCCAGTTTCTAACCCTCTCTACCCTCCTATCTCCCCTCCAGACAGGAGATGCCAACACAGTCTCAACTGTTCACCTGATACAAGTAGGTCACTCTTCATCACCATCTCTCTCCAACCCATTGTCCAGTCCCTTCCATGTCTGATGAGTAGTCTTCGGGAATGGTTCCTGTCCTGGGCCAACAGAAGGTTTGGGGACCATAACCGCCGGGATTCCTCTAGTCTCAGTCAGACCATTAAGTCTGGTCTTTTTATGAGAATTTGGGGTCTGCATCCCACTGATCTCCTGCTCCCTCAGGGGTTTTCTGTTGTGCTCCCTGTCAGGGCAGTCATTGGTTGTGGCTGGGCACCATCTAGTTCTTCTGGTCTCAGGATGATGTAAGTCTCTGGTTCATGTGGCCCTTTCTGTCTCTTGGGCTCATAGTTGTCGTGTGACCTTGGTGTTCTTCATTCTCCTTTGATCCAGGTGGGTTGAGACCAATTGATGCATCTTAGCTGGCCGCTTGTTAGCATTTAAGACCCCAGACGCCACATTTCAAAGTGGGATGCAGAATGATTTCATAATAGAATTATTTTGCCAATTGACTTAGAAGTCCCCGCAAACCATGTTCCCCAGACCCCCACCCTTGCTCCGCTGACCTTTGAAGCATTCATTTTATCCCGGAAACTTCTTTGCTTTTGGTCCAGTCCAGTTGACCTGACCTTCCATGTATTGAGTATTGTCCTTCCCTTCACCTAAAGTAGTTCTTATCTACTAACTAATCAGTAAATAACCCTCTCCCACCCTCCCTCCCTCCCCACCTCGTAACCAAAGTATGTGTTCTTCTCAGTTTTTACTATTTCTCAAGATCTTATAATAGTGGTCTTATACAATATTTGTCCTTTTGCCTCTGACTCATTTCGCTCAGCACAATGCCTTCCAGGTTCCTCCATGTTATGAAATGTTTCACAGGTTCGTCACTGTTCTTTATCGATGCGTCGTATTCCATTGTGTGAATATACCACAATTTATTTAACCATTCAACCGTTGATGGACACCTTGGTTGCTTCCAGCTTTTTGCTATTGTAAACAGAGCTGCAATAAACATGGGTGTGCATATATCTGTTTGTGTGAAGGCTCTTATTTCTCTAGGGTATATTCCTAGGAGTGGGATTTCTGGGTTGTATGGTAGTTCTATTTCTAACTGTTTAAGATAACGCCAGATAGATTTCCAAAGTGGTTGTACCATTTTACATTCCCACCAGCAGTGTATAAGAGTTCCAATCTCTCCGCAGCCTTGCCAACATTTATTATTTTCTGTTTTTTGGATTAATGCCAGCCTTGTTGGAGTGAGATGGAATCTCATCGTAGTTTTAATTTGCATTTCTCTAATGGCTAATGACCGAGAGCATTTTCTCATGTATCTGTTAGCTGCCTGAATATCTTCTTTAGTGAAGTGTGTGTTCATATCCTTTGCCCACTTCTTGATTGGGTTGTTTGTCTTTTTGTGGTTGAGTTTTAACAGAATCATATATATTTTAGAGATCAGGCACTGGTCGGAGATGTCATAACTGAAAATTCTTTCCCAGTCTGTAGGTGGTCTTTTTACTCTTTTGGTGAAGTCTTTAGATGAGTATAGGCGTTTGATTTTTAGGAGCTCCCAGTTATCTAGTTTCTCTTCATCATTTTTGGTAATATTTTGTATTCTGTTTATGCCTTGTATTAGGGCTCCTAACGTTGTCCCTATTTTTCTTCCATGATATTTATCGTTTTAGTCTTTATGTTTAGGTCTTTGATCCACTTGCAGTTAGTTTTTGTGCATGGTGTGAGGTATGGGTCCTGTTTCATTTTTTTGCAAATGGATATCCAGTTATGTCAGCACCATTTGTTAAAAAGACTATCTTTTCCCCAATTAACTGACACTGGTCCTTTGTCAAATATCAGCTGCTCATATGTGGATGGATTTATATCTGGGTTCTCAATTCTGTTCCATTGGTCTACGTGCCTGTTGTTGTACCAGTACCAGGCTGTTTTGACTACTGTGGCTGTATAGTAGGTTCTAAAATCAGGTAGAGTGAGGCCTCCCACTTTCCTCTTCTTTTTCAGTAATGCTTTACTTATCTGAGGCTTCTTTCCCTTCCATATGAAGTTGGTGATTTTTTTCTCCATCACATTAAGAAATGTCATTGGAATTTGGATCGGATGTGCATTGTATGTGTAGACGGCTTTTGGTAGAATAGACATTTTTACTATGTTAAGTCTTCCTATCCATGAGCAGAAGGTATTATTTTTTGAAAGTCTGCCTGTCCTGCTTTAAAGTAAAGATAGGGCTTCTTACCAGTGAGATACCTGAATAGGATTTTGAAGAATAAGTTACATTTTACATACAGGGTTTAAGGAAGTTAAAGGGAAAACATTTTGGTTAAATAGAATAGAAATCTGAAAAGCAGCAATTAACCTGAGAACAATGGTCAGCTTTGTTTCACCAGAGCATAAAACCCAAAACAGGATTGATGGGGGATGAGTAGCAGAGGAAGACCGGGAGTGGCCAGACCCAAACCAGCATTATATATTTCATAGTAAGCAACATGAAAAATTTTCCCCACAGATCGGTATTTCTCAAAGCATTTACCTTAAGTGTTAAAAGATTTTATGGAAGAAAAAAAGAGAGAGTAGAAGGTGCCCTATGCTTAATATGTAAGGAAAGTGTAAGATTAAATCAAGATTCAACAAATTGTTGCAGACCTTCTCAGACCCTTTAAAATGCTTTTAACTATTGAAAATCTTGGAGAATATGGCCTGCAGGGTTCCCAATTTATTTGATGACTGATACTTTTTTGGCTGATGATGTCACAGAACTAGTAATCTTAGAGTTAGTATTTGCCAAAACACTTGGTGCTTGAACAACAGGCAACTAGCGGAAGGATTTAGGCAGAGGCGAGATGCAACCAGACTTGCCTTTTAGGAGAATTGCTTTGGCAACTGTAGAAGGAATAAGTAGATAGTCAGGAAGGAAGACGAAACACAGGAAGACAAGGTAAGAAGCTGGCGCAACAGTTCAGGTGAGAGATGATAGGGAATAATGTATCATTGTTTGTCTTGCATGACTGGTTTAAAAAATTATTAGTCTTATCTTGTATAAGAGGTTTCTGGCTGGAGCAAAAGTAGCCTCAGGATCAAGTTCTTCTGTTGCCAGAAACTACCCCAAGACTGGTTGCTGTAGAGCTCACTCTCAGCCATTCCCTGTTTATGGACCCGACACTGTGTTCTGGCTTCTAGTTCTCGCAGATCACTTGGCTTCTCACCGTTTGCAGAATCTTTGACTAAGTTGCATTGTTATTTCAACAGCATCTATACTTCCTGCTGTCTGTGTACCTTGTCCAACTGCCTCACCTTGCCCTCCAGCAGCCAAGGTATATCAGCAACACTGCTGAGGCACCTTGCCTGCAGGTTGGTTCTACTAACTTGCTGTCACACGCCTACCTGCTCTTCCGTTTCCATTCCCAAGCTTGCTGAGAACTCCAGCATCATCTTCCCACCAGGGGCTCCCTCTCTACTGCCCTGGCCCAAGACCTTCCTGAGTTCTGCCTGTGATGCTTCACATAGTGGTTTGTCACATGCAAAATGCCATTTTCTCATCATCTGCTGTTACTTTCTGCCTGGAACCTCTCAAGGGCTGGAACTGACTGAGCCAAAATTTTGACAACAAAGGCAAAATCAAATTCTACCTGCCACATTTTTCCAGGGGATTTCCAAGACTTCTTTATGCTTCCTCAGGCTTCCTTTGGACTGAGCAATTTAGGTTTTCTCCAAACATTTGCAGCCGGATAGATTTAGAGATAAACCACCTTAAACTACTGCACCTACACTTCACTCTCTCCTCTCCTTTGCCACATTTAAGGGATGATATTCTACCTTGCTGTATCCCTGGTCTCCCTGGGTGGTGCAAAGGGTTAACGCACTCCAAGGCTAACCAAAAGTTAGAGGCTCAAGTCCACCTAGAGGCACCTGGGAAGAAAGGCCTGGCAATCTATTTCTGAAAAATCAGCCATTGAAAACCCTACAGAATGCAGTTTTATTCTGACACACATGGGGTCACCATGAGTCAGAGTTAACTCAATGGCAACTGGTTTTTACTCTATATTTTACCTTTACGAGGAGAAAAAGGATGGTTCTAGGCATCTCAGAGAGCCAGGGCAGTATTGGAACTGCTGAGAACAATCTGATTCTCCTCCAGTTGTGGCCATTCGGACTCCTATTTCACTTCTGTCATGTGGTTTGAAAGTACTCCCATCATCGGGCTATTCAACCTTGTCCAGTTAACCTTGTTATTCCGTGCATAGCACATGCCGTCCCAGGAGTGGTCCAGTTGGGAGGGGCTGGAGAGGTGCTAAGCCAAGAGATTCCAGGGAGAGCAGAGCATCTCAACAAGCAGGGGTGTGAAGTGCCTGGATCAGAAGCGGGCTGGCTCTGTGAGGAGTGTGGAGTCGTCTGGCTGGAACGGAGTGAACACTTTTCATCCTGCAGAGTCCACTGGACCCTGCTGCTGAGCTCAGCAGAGATAGAGCTGGGTGTGTTTCAGCCACGTGCCCTCTGCGCTACCCCTACCGCCCCTGGCTGTGGTCTGGTCCTGTGCTGGGCCAAAATATGTGATCTCTTTTGGTGAGCTGGCAGCCACACGCTATGAGCTGGACTGAACAGTGTATGTCCCTGTTCCCTTGACTAGTTATTTTACAACTAAACAATCGGCATATTTCTGTGAAAGCCTGACTCCTTTTCTGAGTTCTGACCCACTATTCATTCAGGAACACATTTTAAGCTTTCTTGTTCTGAGGAATGTCAGATACATGTTAGGGAGAAGAAGAAGGATGGCTCTGTAAAGGAGCAGTTACCTCTAAGCGATAAAAGATGTGAGTGTGCTCTCAAAGAACTTGTTCCTAATTATTCCACTTCTGAGAGACGTATTGGACTGTAAGGCCCAAGCCAGCTCTAGAAACATTTGAAGCCTCATGTTTCTGTCTGGCCTGGAGGACGCCGAGCTTACAGAATTCTTAGCCAACTCAGATACTTTTCTTTCGAATTTAGTTTTGAGGAGAGTTTTTGTTTTTTTTTCCCCTACAGATTTACGTTTCAGAAAAGCATCAACAATCAGTGTTAGGTAATTCTTTTCAGGGAGAGTAGTCTTCTGTTTATTTTATGTTTGTAAAGCTTCAGGTAAGAAGAGTAGGCTAATCTCTAAAAAGGAAGTAGCAGTTGATAGAAACCATGTTGAAGGGAAGGACTACCCTGTTCCTCGGAGCTCTTGTAACAGATTTCAGTGACCATGTACGTGTGTGTACATCCGACATGAGTATATGCACAGTGGTGCAGTAAATACATCCTTTTATTGAAAGTTCTGCCAAAAATGGAAACAATGTCTCCCTCATTATAAGTCTTTCACTTAAAAATTCACTATTTTGTAGAACAGATAGATGAACAAAATCAAACTCATATGAGTTTCAAATATTTCGGTATGGGTTTCTTAAGTTTCAAGTCTTTATTTCAAGCAATATGGGAATCAGAATTTCAAAGTCCAGGCTTTAAAAAATACTATGAAAATTAACTGTAACATTCTTTCAGGAGTCCCTGGGTGATGCAAACGGTTAACAAGCTCAGCAGCTTACCAAAAGTTTTGGCAATTTGAGCCCACCCAGAGATGCCTAAGAAGAAAGGCCTGACAATCTACTTCCAAAAAGTCAGCCATTGAAAATTCTAAGGAGCACAGTTCTAATCTGACACACATAAGTTCACCAGGAGTGAGAATTGACTCGACAGCAATTGGCTAAACACTCTTTCAAGACAGAACATGCAGGTAACATTTTAGCTGCATTTTGGCAGGTCCCAGGATATTTGCATGCTGTCTATCTCAAATAGTAATAATGACTTAACAAAAAACAAACTTGTGGAGAAGTCAGCTGAAAAAGTAAAGTCTAACAATACGCATGGTTCTCTATGGCCAAGTCTTTTTCCTGCACAATGGAAATGCAGAAAGGAAAAGAGCAAGAGGATTCAGGGGGGTGACCAGGAGTCTCCCAGAAAGAAGAAATCCAAGTATTATTCCCTTCCTCTCCACATTCTCTCCCAGTATCTCCAGGGTTTGTAGTTGGATAAACGATTTCATACAGTTATCTCTTAACAGTCAAATTTTCCTAGAAATGTATAAAAAGTTTTGGGGCTTGGAACCCTGCAGACTCCTGCCTTCAAGTAATTCGTACTTGACTGGTCATCAAGAAAAAAAGTCACTTACCCCCACCCCTTTCCTGTACCTGTAATTCCAGGTGGCTGAGTCTTCCTTTCCCTCGTTCTCCATTTCAACATCCACACCCATCCAGAGGGTGTAGAACAGTCCTGTTATTATTCATTTATAAAGTCCAAATCCTTCTTACTTGCCTTGAAAAAAATGTGTTTAGTAGTAAAGTGAATGCTAAGGCTTTTTTTTTTTTTTAATCCAAATTTTCTTGTCTCTAGACCCAATGTATTGTAATCTTTTCAACTTTTTGTTGAAATCTTTCCTTCCAGTGAACACTGGACAACTCCAATGATGCTTATCACTTGGAAAATATGATGTGCCCCTGTTGCCTCCCTGATGTAATTTGATGTGATTAGTAGATGAGTGCGTGCTACATGGCATGCTTTGATGGAGTGGACTAGAAAAGCAATAAATAATGGAACTAGAGAAAATATTGGGCTATTTGTCATTTCAGTCTCCCTCTGAATACTCAAAAGGCTCTGTGGAATTAGAAAATTGATACTCTTGTACATTGCCCACTGAAATCTAGCAACATCTTTCAAGAGGACCCAATAATCAAAGCACACAACTCGTCTTAAAGGATTTCATCTGTATTATTATTTAAAAATGATCCCAGGATGAACAGAACAGTCAAAGTCAAAGCTCTAAAAATATCTTCTTTTTTCCCTTTCTTCCCACATGTACCTATAAAAACTAAAAAGAAAAAAAAATAGTTAGACTTGTATACCAATGTTCATTGCAGCATTTTTAACAATAGCCAAGAGGTAGAAACAATCCAAATGTCCATCAACAGATGACTGGATAAACAAAATGTGGTACATACACACAATGGAATATTACTTAGCTCTGAAGAGAAATGAAGTTCTGATGCATGCCACCAATAGATGAATCTAGAACGCATTATGCTGAATGAAATAAGACAGTCACAAAAGGACAAATCTGTATGATCTCACTTACATGAAATAAGCAAATATATACAAACCAAAGATTATTAGTGGTTACCAGGGGTGGGCAGGAGAGGGAAAGGGAGAATTTTGATTAAGAGGCATTGAATTTATGTTAATGGTGGTAGAATGATTTGGAAAAGGATACCGATGATGGTTGCACAACCTGAAGGATTTAACCAATGTCACTGAATTATATATGTAGAAATTGTTGAATAGTATGTTGGTCATCTAGTGCTGCTATAACAGAAATACCACAAGTAGATGGCTTTAACAAAGAGAAGTTTATTCTCTCACAGTCCAGTAGGCTAGAAGTCCAAATTCAGGGCGCCAGCTCCAGGGAGAGGCTTTCTCTCTCTGTTGGCTCTGCAGGAAAGTCCTTGTGATGCACCAGTCTTCGCTTGGTCTGGGAGTATCTCAGCACAGGAACCTAGGGTCCAAAGGACACGCTCTGCTCGCGGCACTGCTTTCTTGGTGATATAAGGTCTACAACTCTCTGCTTGCTTCCTTTTCCTTTTTATCTCTTGAGAGATAAAAGGTGGTGCAGGCCACACCCCAGGGAAACTCCCTTTACATTGGATCAGGGAGGTGACCTGAGTAGCGGTGGTGTTACAATCCCACCCTAATCCTCTCACCATAAAATTACAATCACAAAATGGAGGACAGCTATACAATACTGGGAGTCATGGCCTAATCGGCTTAATACACACATTCTTGGAGGGACATAATTCAATCCATGACAAATAGGTAAATGTTTTGGTGTGTATACCTTTACAATTTTTAAAAATTAAATAAATAATGAAAACTTCAGTCAGGGTCAGACTCCTCTACAGATCAAAGTGGGTGATTTCTCCTAGGCTGGGCAAATAAGAGACTGAGCAGAATTTTCAGAACTGGCTAGTCACAGCAGATTCCTACATCTTCTGTCCAAAAAAAAAAAAAAAAGAAGCAAAAAAGTTCACATTAACAATTCCCTATTAGGTTCTGGTGAAATCTGGTACCACACATCTACACATGGAAGATGAATAATTAAAACTGTTACCCTACACAAAGCCACATTATTCGTTACAAAAACTGTCAGAAAACCATCCACCCAGATAACACATGTGTGTGTTTATATAACACTACCACAAAATTCTTAAAATGAAGAATCATTATAACTATATACCAGAATGCCCTGAATTCTCAAATAGGCCAAAAAAATGAAAACAGCAGCCACTTGTAGTATACAAACACTAAATTTGTTGATCTGCAAAGCTCATTTTTTGAAGGGTGTTTTAAAGACTGGCCATCCTATGAAAGGAAAAGGTGGGCAGTACCCATTCTAGTAGTCCACAGTGATAGAGCGCTTTCAACGGTTAAAGAATTTTTACAAACATTAACTGACTAATCTTCGCAACAACTCTGTAGGAGGCAAATATCATTGATGGTTTCATTGCGCTGATGGGGAATCTGGGTCCAAAAAAGATTAAGACCGAAAAGGGACAAACTATTAGAGAATGGAGGACACAGAAGATTGTGATTTTCAATCCTCATTATAAATCACAGAAGATAAAATACATGATAACAGAATTTTTTTTTTGACAAATAGGATCTCATGAAGTTGAAGCTTCTAAAGTGAGCAATTTTCTAATTGCCAATAATAAACGTCTATTTAAATAAATCACATAATGTATCACAACTCTTCTGAAAATAAATCTTCTAGTAAAAAATGTAATTCAAAATCAGAAGTTAATATATTCCTTAGACAAACAATTCTCAGCATGCCCTGAACAGTGTGTTTGCATCATGACATTTACATTTTTTAGGGACAAGACTTTGTCAGGCCTGGTCCAGATACCATTGTCATGAGATGACCTCAAACTCCCAACTTCAGTCTGGCCCCACAGGTTTTCCCAGCCTGAGTCAGTTGAACTCAACTGAGCAAAGAAGAAAATGAAGCAAACTGGGAGAAAAATAAACAGATGCAGAGAGAGAGAGAAAGAAAGAGAGGATTTTGAGATTAATGCTGTTGTTGCTGTTAGGTGCAGTTGAGTCAGTTCTGACTCACAGAAACCCTATGTACACCTGAACAAAACACTGGTCCTGTGCCATCCTCATAATCATCATGCTTGAGCCCATTGTTTCAGCCACTGTGTCAATCCATCTCGTTGAGGGTCTTCCTCTTTTACGATGACCCTCTGCTTTACCAAGCATGATGTCCTTCTCCAGGGACTGGTCCCTCCTGGTAACATGTCCAAAGTACTTAAGATGAAGTCTCACCATCCTTGCTTCTAAGGAGCATTCTGTTGTACTTCTTCCAAGACAGATTTGTTTGTTCTTTTAGCAGTCCATGGTGTATTCAATATTCTTTGCCAACACCATAATTCAAAGGCATCAATTCTTCTTCGGTCTTCCTTATTCCTTGTCCAGCTTTCACATGTATATGAGGTGATTGAAAACATCGTGGCTTGGGTCAGGTGCACCTTAGTCCTCAGAGTGACATCTTTGCTTTTTAACACTTCAAAGAGATCTTTTGCAGCAGATTTGCCCAATGCAATGCATGTTTTTATTTCTTGGTTGTTGCTTCCATGGGCATTGATTGAGGATCCAAGTAAAATGAAATCCTTGACAGCTTTAATCTTTTCTCCATTTATCATGATGTTGCTTATTGGTCCAGTTGTGAGGATTTTGTTTTCTTATATAGAGATGTAATACATACTGAAGGCTGTGGTCTTTGATCTTCATCAGTAAGTACTTCAAGTCATCTTTACTTTCTGCAAGCAATGTTGTGCATTTGCATATCACAGGTTGTTAATTAGTCTTCCTCCAATCCTGATGCCGAGTTCTTAATACAGTTCAGATTCTCGGATTATTTGCTCAGCATACAGGAAACAACCTTTCACCATACTTACTGAGATGATTGTGGATAGATAATATTTTGAAATATTATTCTATTCATCTCTCTCCAAATTTTCCTCCTACCTTTATCATTCTTCCCATTAAGACAGCATCAGGCACCAAAGGGAAAAAAAGAACTAAGATTCTGCTTTCAAGGTTTATGCATTTGTTTTTCAAATGTAATTGATCATCTATAATGCTTATTATATGCAGGCACTGTTCTAAGTGTTTTATGAATATTAACTCTTTAATCTTCATAACAAGCCTATGAGATGCGCACTATTAACCCTTTTTATACAGATGAGGAAACTAAGGCGCAGAGAGGATCCTAAATCTAGTGTGTGGGGAGCCAAGATTCAAACCCAGCAAGTTTGGCTCCAGAGCCCATGCTCCTAACCACTATCCTGTGACACACTGAGATACACAGTAGAAACGAGTTTGAGAGGAATGACTTGGGAGAACCAAAAGTCAAAGCTCTGGAAGACGTTGAGCATAAAGTTAATGCTAGCAGCCATAGAAAAATGATGCATGATAATCTAAATGGGAGGTTTTTCCTGCCCCAAAGAAATGTTGAATTCTACAAATAGGTTGAGATCTGAGCAAAGAAAGACTTGCGTCCTATTTCCTTGGCGGAACCTGAGAAGAGTGTCCGCCCTCCAACATTCACAACAGGGGAAAAGTGACATGGGGCCTAGTGGGGATGTCAGAGCAGAACGGGTGTAAGACAGCTCCACCAAGTTTCCCAGAATCCCATAGTATCCCAGGAGGACAACCAAATATTTCCTGTGCTTCCCTTTCCTTCAACTTCAAGAGGGGTGCAAAAGAGAGGCAGGGGGAACCTCAAGCAGCCAAGCAGCCTTGCAAGAAGGAGCCCAAAGAGAACAAAGCCATCTTCAGGATATCAGCAGAAATAGATACCTACGACCAAAAACCAATGACCCCTCCCCATGGGCATCATGGAATGACTTAAGTCCCCAGAACGTAGAAGTAAGCCCAGGGAGAAAAGGATGGGAAAAAGTCCCGAAATGCCTGAGGTTTATCCCAAGTTGAATAAGATTGAAATTCAGTTAGAGAAAATAAAGCTGCATGTTTTTGCACAGCTGATTTTTGCAGCCTGAGACTTGTACCTTCTAGGCTATAAAGAAATAAAACTTGTTTACCTTTGTGACCAGTACGCTGTCTCTGAAGGCCGAAGGAAAAGCTCCAAAAATGTTTTGAGAAATAACATCATTTTTGGACTAAGTATATGGCTTCCCAAAGGGATTACTTTGTAGGGCAACACTCCTTTCTGTAAGTACTCATTCTGCTATTTCTGTAGAACGTTAGTCTCATGGCCGCGAACCTGTATTCGTAGTACAGACCTGGGCCTTAAAATCACTGAATGCAGTTAGGTGATGGCTACTGTCCACTAATAAAGTTGCTGGATTTGAGGCTAAGATGGAAAAGATTTAAGATTTTGTGAAGTCAGGATCTAATTCAGCTTTGAGTTTGGCTATTACTCAGGCCAAAGCTTTGAAGCTTTTGACATGGTGAAACAACACTGTGATGTAGGATCAAAGGATGAAAAACACAATGCAAATAAAGGTTGGTTCATACATTTTAAAGGTAGCGATGTCTTATACAATACCAGGGTGCAAGACGAAGCCGCAAGGGCTGAGGTGGCAGCTCCACAAAGCAGAAAGACTTTCCATTTTGAAGGCTGTAGAATGGCTGACGCTTTGTGCCCAAATACTCATGACAGTCACAGAGTCATTTGTGATAGGAATAAGAGAGCAACAAAACTGATATTGCTGAATCCACTTCTTGAAAAGTCATCAAATGACCTTGGGTCTCCCCAAAATATCTTCAAAGACGCATCTTTACCTTCCCACTGTTGCAAATGGTGAAGGGCAGGCACCCTCCTCAGGTTTCACCCAAGAAATGAGGCACAAGTCTTCCTTTATGATAACCTTCACAAGGAAAGATTTTCTTTCCTCTCAAATCTTTAGCTCTGATTGTTTCCTTAACTCCTGGTTTGTTAAATGTAGTATAATGAACAAGCTTCACCTAAGGTCATTTCTGTAAGAAGCTGGGCTTCAAACCAAACAATAGTTTAGCTTAACTAGTAAAAAAAAAAACTTTCCCTTGAGCATTTTGCTCTTTTAAGAACTACCTATATGGGATCAAAAGAAGCCCTGGTAGTGCAATGGTTAAGCACTGGGCTGCTAACCTAAAAGCTGGCAGTTCAAACCCACAAGCTGCTCCAGGAGAGAAAGATGTGCTAGTCTGCTTCCATAAAGATTTATAGCCTTGGAAACTCTATGGGGCAGTCCTACTCTGACCTATAGGGTTGGTATAAGTCGGAATCAATTCAATGGCAGTGGATTTTGAGGAAGTGACAACAGCAACTTCAAAGATTAGACAGAAACATTAGGGGGCAGTAAGTTTATGTTAATGGGGGAGGAACAACTCAGAAAAGGAGGGTGAGAATGGCTGCACAACTGGAAGAATGGAATCAGTGTCACCGAATTGCACATATAGAAATGGTTGGTTGAATTGGCATATGTTTTGCTGTCTGTATTCTCAACAACTAAAAATAAAAGCTGGGCTTCAGGTTCTCAACCAATGTAACAAATTACTGTACTATTATTTCAATATGAAAATAAAATCAGATTTGATCTACTTTTTCCTTACAAGACCTTCAGCAAAAATACAACTGACTGTAAGGGTAAGGAATGTCACCAGAGCTGGCATACTAAAATACCACTAAAGGGTCCCTTTTTAGAAATACACATTTTCAGGAAAACAGGGATGGGAATTTAGTCATGAAAATAGATGCTGTCAACCAAATATTATAATCATCAATATTTAAAATTTTACACATTTAATGGATTTGCCTTTGGAAATTTTAGGATACTCAATAGGATTTTAAACAGACTTATTAAAGAAAATTCCAGGACTCCCTCTTTAATACCTTCCTTTTATACTTTCCTAAGCAATCTACATGAGTTACAGAAGGTCTTTCAGACTTCAATTTGATTTTATTAGCATTTGTTGCTTTAAATCAGACCTTTCACATTATTTAAACATGTTTTTTTCATTTAATATTCAAAATGATAGAACATATACATCGAGCCACAGATAGAGACATAATTCATCCTACTATGAATCATGCCTTATAACACTTAAGTGGTTTATTAAACTTGTCTGATCTGATATTGGATAAATTCTAGCCTTGACATCAAGACATGTATAAGATGCATTTATCATGTTTAGGATTCTTCTAAATTACATAAACTATTCCATCTGGGAATTGCTAAGAGTTTTATCCTGAAGTTGAAATACACCAAGTATCTAAATATTTCTCTTAAATATGAGTTAGACCCAGACTACCACATAGAATTATTTTAGTGGTCTCAGTCCCGTCCCTGGTGGACAGTGGTAGCACATAGTAAGAAAAACCACCTCACATAATTTGGCACTGTTGAGAACCAGCAGCCTCTGATCAGGAGGAGTTTCGTAATGAGCCCAGGGAGACTGAATGACCTCTTATTAGAAGAAGCGTTGTTTCTCTCAGGCGAGGCTGAGGTTGGAAACTATGGGAGGATCAAGCTGCAGCTGTTAACTCCCTTTTGACTTGGAGAAGGTGGAGGTCTTATTAGGGCCAAACTGCCCACTTAATTCACAAATGGGGAACTGATTATTAAAGGAGAATATACTGAAAGGGCTTTTTGTGAGTCTAATGCAATGAAGTTCATCATTTAGGGGAAGAGTAAATGCCAAGCTTCATTTCTATTTAGATAACATAAAAAAATAGAGAAGAGGGAAATAAAATGCTGTAGCCCACAAATAAGCGTGAACTCAGTTTAGTTAGAACATTGATAAACACATGACTAGTTTATCGTTTATACTCCACTGACTCCCACAGAAATTTTGAACTTATTTAGAAAATGCACACATGCTCCATTTTAGTAAAACAAAGAGCTAGGTAATTGCTGTAGAGTTAAAGCTTTTTGCCCGATTATGAATCAGAAAAAGATTTTCTACTGGGAAAGTGGATGTTGTTGTTAGGTACCGTTGAGTCGGTTCTGACTCATAGCGACCCTATGCACAACAGAACGAAACACCGCCCGGTCCTGAGCCATCCCTACAATCATTGTTATGCTTGAGCTCATTGTTGCAACCACTGTGTCATCCACCTTGTTGAGGGTCTTCCTCTTTTCCGCTGACCCTGTACTCTGCCAAGCATGATGGGAAATTGGATAGTAAAGCAAAAAGATCACATTCTTTGGAATCAGTCAGGCCTGGGATTGAACCCCAGGCCTTGGACCTTTGGACTTTGGATTCCTCATCTGTACCATACGGCCAATGTCAAGCCCACCTCATAGAGTTGCTGTGAGATGACATGAGCAAATGCATGTAAAGCACCCAGTACCGTGCCTGACACAGAGAAAACAATTTAAGTATTCTGTCTATGCTCTACAGTAGGGCTAGAATTCAGGACATCAGTGAATTTGGACAAAGACGCTATTACATCCTTATTTTCACTAAAACCTCTAAATGAAATGTAGCATTTCTTAAATAATGCCTGTGAGCAATATAAGCATATACCGTACCTGTGATATTGACACTAAGAGAAACCACAGATAGTTTCATAACACAGTACAGTTGTTGCAGATGTTTCAAAATATTGTTCATACTCTTCACTATTTTGAAATCATGATAGTCACTAGAACTGCTCTTAGGCCTTGTTATTTTATGCATTAATAAGGCAGCACAAAAAGAAATAAGGAACTGCATTTATCACCATCTCACAAAACTGTTTTTTAATGTTTTGATAGACATATTTCGGTAACTGATTTCCTCTGTAATGCTGTTCCTTTTCTTTCAAATAAATGCTTTAGACATGCTTCAGGTGAAAATTTAAAACATTATTCTGAGAAGAGGCCCAGAGGCTTCACCAAACTGCCAAAGGGATTTGCTCTACTCCCTTTCGGTGGTATTATCCTCAGCCACCATGAAATGGACAGAGATTCTGTTGATTGGGGTTGGGCTGTAAATAGATGTGACCATTTTTCAGATGGATCTAATTTGGGCTGTTTTCTACAAAAATGATTGGTTTGGACGTGCAGCTGATTTTGGTTGATACTCAGCTGTGGCCCATTTGATGGGATTTTTACTTCACATGCAAAATGGAAGCCAACTCTGACATTTTATCTTTTCTTGATCTCACAAGCCAAGTGAGAAACAAGGAGATGGGTGCAGGTCCTTGAGAGTCATTTTCATATGCACATGTCCCAAGGATCTTAGAGAGTCATTAGGATTTTATGACACCAAAGTTATTGGCTTTATCTGTGACAAAGGTACTGTGAAATAAGATAAGAATCAGTGGCTTGTAAATCTTGTCTTCCAGCCGTTAAAAATAAAACCTGATTCAACCATCAGCTGGTTAATATTTCCTTACATTTCACTAGTTCTGAAACATGCCAAAATATGCCTGCTTGCAACAGCTGGAAAATTATATTGCGAGTAAAATTATATTTCTTGGCTTCCTATGGAATGTTTTTGCTCTAAGAAAGAGCATGGGGATAGTCTAACAAGTGATTTTTTTTATTTTTTAATCTATGCTAATAATCCAACTGGAAATGTCACCAGTTTTTATTACAGGACAAAATACATTTTATAATGCTACTTCCTTTTATTTAGTATACACTGACAGCATATTTCTTATTCTAATACATGGGTAAAGTACATAAAACATATCAACATGCTGATTTATGATGTGGCATATGTAAGTCTGAATGTATTTTTTTTCCTTGGTTTGGTTTATTTAAAAACAGACTGTCGTGCCTTTATCACATGCGTAGTCTTACAAATGAATCCAACAATATCACATTTATTAATATTCTCCTTATAGCAGCATTTATTTTAAAAGAAGAGGGTAGAATTTGACTAATGTTTAGCGAAAACTGATTTTAAATGGTGCCTATTTACCAACATTGCCCTTTACAGCTGTTGAGATAAATGCACCATTAGCTCTGCACACCTGTACTCATTTTGCAAAATATTTCTGAGACAGGTAGATTTTTAAAAGTCAAAGGCCCTGCTCTCAGCTCCTTTCAACTGTTGCCTTCACTACTTGCTCTGAGTTATAGAGAAGTAGATTCCCACAAAATGTATTCCCTGCTCTGGCTTTCAATTGTCACCTTTATTTTTGCCACAACTTGGTTATAGGAAACAGAGAAAGACCTCACTGGATACTTTACTCTAAGAGAAGAAGCTTCATATTAAAAAAAATTTTTTTTTTGATGGTCCAGATTGAGTCCTCTGTTTTTGGAATTAGCAAAATAGAGGCTGGACAAAATTTTCCTTTCTGCCCTACTCAAGTATTCTGACTACTAAAACCCAGTAACCCAGTGCCATCGAGTTGATTCCGACTCACAGCGACCCTAGAGAACAGAGTAGAACTGCCCAATAGCGTTTCCAAGGAGCGCCTGGCGGATTTGAACTGCCAACCTCTTGGTTAGCAGCCATAGCATTTAACCACTACGCCACCAGGGTTTCCTTCTGACTATGAGAGGTAATGATTTTATTGGCAAGACAAGGATCAAATTGTTGCAGAAGTTGAACTACCTAGAATTTCTAGTCTCTTCTGACTACTAGAGACTAGAAATTCTAGCTAGTTCAACTCCTGCAACAATTTGATCCTTGTCTTGCCAATAAAATCATTACCTTAAATGATCTATAGAGCACAATTTCTCCTATGCTGTGTTCGTTCGTTCTTTCATTCATTGATTCATTTACTGAACATCCAATAGGTATTTACTGTACCTAGATGAATATGTCCACTGATTGCAGCTCTATCCATTGGATAAATTTTCCCTCGACACTATTGTTCAAGGACACTACTCATTTTTAGCTTGCACTTACATACTGAATCAAACTTAAGGCTTTTTCCTCCTCCTTCAGCTGGCTGTACAGGACCTCTACACCCAAAAGAGTCATAGGTGTGAGTAGGGGAGCAGTGTTGGTGCAACTGTGGTGACGACAACGGGATCTGGGCTGCCTGCCCAGGCAGCTTATCCAGGCAGCACCATTTGCATCCTAAGATGCACTGCAGCTACCAGATCCCTCTGACTTCATGCCTCAGTGGGTCTGATAGAACACAGCCAATAATGAGCAGTTCTGAATGCACAGTCAGCCAGTATCCCATGGTCAAGTGTTTTATCTCCACCAGGGCACGATAATACACTGGGGGCTGTTTATCGTATTTATCATCCCATTGCAGATGGCGTGGTCTTGCTCCAGAATCCCAGGGGCCTGCACTGATTCTCCCACTGGGGCATGCCATTAGTGATGCTTGAGCCCTTCTCACCAGTCCATTCCAAATGGTCCTGGTGAGTGCTATGTCCTCTCGTAGAACATGATCTTCTAGAAAGTACTTTAGCCTCACATAATTCATCCATTCTAGAATGGCCAATTCCCCCAGAAACTTTATTCTTTCCTATATCATCTCCTGGGAAAACTCAGGTATTTTCTCTTTGCTCTGCATTGTCCATCACTTTCCCCATGCTTTGAAGAGGCACCCTAGGAGTGAGTTTTCTCCATCCCCTGGAGTTCATGCCAGCATGTTAAATCCTGTGTCCTGAGAAAATGCCCTGAAAACAACAAATTCTCCAGTAGATTATAAACATCAGGAGAGCACAGCCTGGTTTTGCTCATCATTTTATTTCCAGCTCCTAGCACAGTGCCTGGCACATACTGATTCTCGAATATTTCTTTCATGAATGTTGAAGAGACATGCTACTCCAGAACATACCTTTGAACATTTGTTTAAAAAACAAGGATGAAGATGTTCACCACCCTGAAAAGAGGCCATGTCATCAACATCACAGCACGCATCTTGGGCCCAGCAACCTGAATAGGGTGTGTACCCACCCATAAGCTACCTCCAAGCCAATGGTGTAGGTGAGGCTTGTCTCCAGAACCTCCATTGTGGGGTCCCCTCAGATATCACCCCCTTCTTCCTTCTCACACACATGTCTTACGCTCATTTCCAGTCAAAATCTGCTCTAAAGACATTCAGTCACACTAAGAGGTACAGGAGTTACAGCTAAGCACAAATGAAAAATGTAAGCAATTGGAGCGAAACCTCTACAACAGAATTTTCTGATGTGGTAGGGGTGTAGGGATGGGAACAAATATGCACTCAGAGAGAGAGCAAAACCCCGATATTGTACCCTATCACCGCCTATTTTACCTGTAATGAGGACACGCATTCTCAGAGTAGGCGGTTAACTCAGCAGTCTAATCACATTTTCCAGTCTAAGACACAAACTTTCGAAATAGGAAAGGAACCCTGTGGAATACGTGTATTAGCAGTGAACAGAGACCCACATTTTTTAAATGCTTATGGAAATGAAACAAGACCAAGAGATAGGATATCATTCTAATTTCGCTGACCAAATATAGTTTTAAACAAGTACCTTGCCTCAGCTGCTGTAACCTCTGATGGGTGCCCAGCAGCAACAACCATGGTGTGGTATGTCATTTATTGCAGTGTTTACAATGGAAGTGCAGGTCAAGATAAAGATTATTATTTATGTCTCTTTCAGTGCGTAATATGTTGTAATTGTTTGTTTCTTTCTCTCAAAGGCAGGGACTCTTCAAGGGCTGGGCCCATCTTACTCATATTTCTGCCTCCAGGGTCTAGGTTAGTGCCCGGCACATAGGAGGTGCCCTGTACACACTTCTTGATGAGTGAATGATTGATTGAAAGATTATTACAGAGAAAGTGAGAGAGATCTCAGACCAGGTCCTCACAGCCCAAAATACACTGGTCCAATGTATGAGACCTGTATAAAGAGTCAATTCAGATTCCTCCCTGACTGTGCCAAGCTATAGAATTCCTCACCATTTCTCCCGTTTGTTTTTTACTTGGTAAGACTGGCTTTGGTGTTGGGTATTGCATATGTAATAAAAACTCTAATTACCAGTTAGACTCATCTGCTTATTATGATACTAGTCTTTTATTAAAACTAGATTTCACTCCACCATGCTCTTGGCTATAAAATAGAGCTCTTTTACTTTCTACCAATTCTATTGGCACTCCTTTTTAATTCAAATACTGCTCTGGGATCAACAATGCAATAAGACATAATTATGTTTTAAGATCCATGAATTGGTTGTGAAAATGCAGGTATTTTCTCTCTGGGTAGTTTGCTCCAGGAAATACACTGAGAAGTATATTTTTATCTTGATGTATGGGGATTTACATAGGAACATATCCCTTAGAGTGGGAAGCAGTATTTTGTAGAAGTGCTGGAACAAATACCACCCATCACCACTTTATTATGTTCACAATGTACTCCGTTATCATCGGTATGTGAGTATAAATCCTCATAAGAAACCTCCCAGTATTAAAAACCATAATTATAACATGTATTTATTCCAAACATATGTACCACCGTTTCAAACTACCCACCAGCTGAATATATTTTGCAGCTTTCAAAATTTGACTAGTGCGAAGATGGCTCTTATAAATGTGATTTATGACAATTTAGGTGCCGAAAACCATCGTAATTACAAGTACTGTAAATGTTTTCTCTCTGCTTAAGTAGCCTCGCTGAGGAGGACAACGTTCATTTCCTGTGGGCTGGGCCTTTTGGCTCTAGCCTTCTCTGCAGCCAACAGGCTGCTGTGTTCCCAGCTCTGTTTCACCAGTAAAAGATTAACAAAAACTTTTCAGCGCTCGGTTTTCTTTTCCCTCTGGAGCTATCCATTTTCCCATCTCCAAAGAGGGCAGCCTCTCCTAACATATGTTGGAAATTGTTGTTCAACTTCACAGAGTATACAAACACAAGACTTTTCTCCGTTCATGGTGCCAGAGCAGACGTTTCAATGGAATATTTCATTATAATGCAGAGCCTATGTGCCAGAAAAGAGGCTTTTCGAATGAAATTCATGATCTTTTTTTTTTTTTTTCACCATGTGGTATCTGGGGGTTTCTAGAAAGCACATGAGACTTGACTTTTGGTATAAAAAGTTTAAACTTTTAACCTACCTGGATTTGAACAGGATTATAAATTGTCAAGTAATGACTGTTTGCCAAATGTTAATAATCTTCATGAAAAGTGAAACCAGGGAGTCCTGGAAAGGCTGTACCTTCGTTAGCACCTTCC
Organism: Elephas maximus indicus; assembly: GCF_024166365.1. Classification (NCBI taxonomy): domain Eukaryota; kingdom Metazoa; phylum Chordata; class Mammalia; order Proboscidea; family Elephantidae; genus Elephas; species Elephas maximus. Next base: position 26,980,042 of record NC_064827.1, on the reverse strand, counting down.
ATCTCATTATTTTAAAGCCACGTTCTCTCTCTGTCTGAGTGTACCAATGGAGAGCGAACCCGCAAAGAAGGTCAAGTGACTCACCCAAGCTTACAAAGGGAGTCAGTGGCAAGGCCAATGAGAGAACCCAGTTTTCCTAATTCCCAGTTCAGTGCTGTAGTTTAAAAGGCCCCAAACACCACTCTTGTAAATTATACTGTCATCAGCACTTTCCTTATTACTCTTTGTTTTCGGTAGTTATAAACTCGGCAGTTTAAAACATGGCTTTGGGACAAAATTTAGCCAACAAAATCTCTAGCTTGCAGTCAATTATTTCCAAAAGATACTTTAAAAAATCTATAGTTCAGCTATTTTGGAGGTACAGACATGCCAAAAGCCAAAGTTCACTCTCTTGGGATGTCTTTGAATCTGAAGGGAATATATCCATGGGTTTTATTAATGTTTTGTGTTAATGACTGAGTTTTGGTTTTATTATCAAACCAACAAAAAAAAAAAAAAAAGAGAAGCTGGATTTAAATACATATATACTCTAATTGCTGTAAGAATAATAACTTTTACTTGATCCGTACCTGTTTTCCTCCTAAGTTATAGTATAAGTTAATATAGGTTTTCCACAGACACTCACTGACTTGAATTGGAATCTACAGTTGTTGTCAGCTGCCCTGGAGTCGGCATTGATTCATAGCAACCTCATGTATAGTAGAACGAAACATTGCCTCGTCCTGTGCCATTTTCATTACTGTTGATATGTTTGGGAGTCCCTGTGTGGTACAAATAGTTAACAAAAAGGTTGGCGGTTCTGGTCCACTCAGAGGTGCCTCAGAAGAAAGGCCTGGCAATCTACTTCTCCTCGAAAAAATCAACCCTTGAAAACCCTAAGAAGCACAGTTCTACTTGATCAAGTCATCGGCAACTGGTTGATACGTTTGAGTTCATTGTTATGGCCATTGTGTCAATCCATCTCACTGAGGGTTTGCCTCATTTTCATTGGCTCTCTACTTTACTAATGTCCTTTTCTAGCGATTGGTCCTTCCTGACGATATATCCAAAGTAAGCAAGTTGCAGTTTCATCATTCTCCCTTCTAAGGAACATTCTGGTTGGATTTTTTTCTAAGACTGATCTATTCCTTCTTTTGGCAGTCCACTGTATATTCAATATTCTTCACCAATGCCACAGTTCAAATTCATCAGTTCTTCATCTGTCTTCCTTTATCATTATCCAACTTTAGCATGCATGTAGCAGCGCTTTCCTTTTCAACCAGCTTCCAGAGCTCTGCGTGCCAGCTCAGGCAGCTCTGTGGATCAATCTCGGCTTGTCCCTACATCCTAATATACTACAGCATTTTACTCTACAAACATTTCTTTGCATTTGCTTAAATGGTTAAAGAACTTTTCCTTCAAAATCAAGAGGGACAGGAATAACAGGGAGAATAACAGCCACTGAAAAAAGAGCAGCCACAAGCATGTTGTCCAGAAGAAAATGAAAACAGAACGCAGTCTCGTCTAGTCTGCAACTTGCAATTCCTTGAAGGAGGGTTTCTTGCAATAAGTGCTTCACAGATGATGCAAATCACAACCCCCTTTGGCTTTTGCTGCCACCTTCATGACAAGCTTGCTGGGTTGAACCCACACATAAAAAGTGGCTGTCTTTGGGGAATGGAAGTCCATGAGATTTTTTACCCCCTTCTGCTTTCTATTTTTCTATGCTCTTAACATTTTTAATAGTGTACACATATTATTTTTATGGTACAATTGCCTCTATTTAAAAAAGAAATTAAAGTGATACTAGAATGATTATCATATATTAAATAAAAAATAGCATTTGAGTGTGGAGATTTCCAGATTGATAATGCTTCAAACCAATAAATATGCACTTCATTAATACATTCTCTTTGGAGAGAATTAATGTTAACCATAATTTTTCAGTTGAGTAAGTGACAGTGAACACCGATGGGGGCTTACTTCCTTGTGGAATGTAAGCCCTATGACTATTTCAGTTCTATACTTCAGAAGTAAGCCATTCACATTATTTTCTCATGTATTATGCACATGAATTCCGCTTCCTCTATCGATTTGTAACAAAGCCGTGAAAAATTCTGAACTTCTTTAAAAATTACATTTTTCCCCCTATACACTTGAGATAGTAATTCTTACTAGCTAAGTACAATGAACGCTTTCCGAAGCATTCCACAGCATCTAGAAAAGGGGCTGGGGAAAAGGTCAGAAAAGATGCAAATACTCTTAACAGGTTTCATATAAGTGAACAAAAGCACAAAAGTGAATGGACACTTACTTAAAGAACCTTTCCTCCAAAATCAACAGAGGGACATGAATGGCAGGGAAAATCACAGCCATTTAAAAAAAAAAAAAAAAGATTTCCTATAGAAAATTAAAAACAGGATGTATTCTGATCATAGTCCTCAATTCGCAATTTTTTGAAGGAATTTCTTGAAGTACATAATCACTTTTGTACTGATATTCACACACTTATCTCAAAACATTCTTTTGAATTACTCCTTAAAATGAAAACGCTCAAATGCAGGGGTACTCTACATTTAAAAAAAAAACTCATCGCCATTGAGTCACAACCCTATAGGACAGAGTAGAACTGCCCCATAGGGTTTCCAAGGCTGCAATCTTTATAGAAACAGACTCCCTGCCACACGTTTCTCTCACGGAGCAGCTGGTGGATTTGAACCACCGAACTTTCAGTTAGCAACTGAGCTTAAGCTGCATGGAGAAACGCAGGGGAAAGACTAAGACTAAAGAGTTCCTTCATTGTCTCTTTTCTCCATTCCCACCCTTATTCTCTACACCTCAGATTTATTCCTTCTAGTCAGCCAAGTCCGCCCACTGCATTAGGGTTCTGAACACTCTTTTGATTCACTCTTTTCCATCCCCAGTCGTTCCCACCCACTCTGTCAGGATTATCACAGCACAAGTAATAGGCAATGTCTGCAATGTTAAGTAAGGCATATCTTGCTAAACAGAAGCCACTCCCTGACTTCCTCACCCGTTCCGTGGAATTTGTGGATTTCTCACTCAGAATCCCTGGAGTCCCCTTGTCGACACCTATTGTGTGACTGTTTAGCCTCCTTCACTTCTTTCCCCCTAGAAACTCCAGCTCTATCCCTGGCAATGTGATGTGCTGTTTGCTTTCTCTTGGACCTCTGGTAGTTGAGCAGGAGGGAGACCCTAGATAGGAGGCAGACCCCGGACCCAAGCTGAGCCAGTCAAATGTCCTTCCCTGGGAAGATGAAACTGAAAACAGGATAAAATCAGTACCTCTATTCCCATGTGACTGGACCTGTACCCAGGGCTTTGAACCAGTTCATTCCAGTTACAATCCGTGCTGAGAATTTGCATTCCACCGCAGATATGCTGAATCAGAATCTACATTTTAACAAGCTCCTTGGGTGATTCTGATGTATAAAAAAATTTGAGAACCACTCTACTAGTGGAGCCCTGGTGGTGCAGTGGTTAAGGGTTTGGCTGCTAACCAAAAAGGTCAGCAGTTCGATTCTACCAGCTGCTCCTTGGAAACCCTATAGAGCAGTTCTACTTTCTCCTATAGGATGGCTAATGGGTTTGATGTGGGGAACTTGTTAGAAATGCAAATTCTCAGCAAGGGTTCAAACCAGAATGAACCAGTCCAAAGTCCCGCCTGTACCATGTTACTTGATAGTTGTATAGGGCCATTTCTGCATCACAAGCCTGACAAGTAGAGAAAGCCATAAGAGGAGAATGAAACAGATGCTCAGAAAGAAACAGAACTCAGAGGAGAAAGAAGTCCTGATGGTCTTTCCAGGCCTTGGTTCCAGAATCTTCTTAAGGCCTAGCTGCATTTCTGCTTTTGGTTTCTGAAAGCCACCTCCATATTATTTCTAATAAATCCCTCTCCTTTTGCTTAAACCAGTTCAAGATAATTTATGGGTTTTTTATAACCACAAATAGCCTAAACAACACCCCTGAACTGAGAGAGTGTGAGGTTTATTCTACTATCTTATGATCAACATTTGGTTATTGCTGCTACTGTTCCTAGAATGCCCAGCTCACCAAACTTCCTAAGTTGGGCTAATGGTAGATATACAAAAATATTCATAAATCTGTGCATTTCCTGATGACTGTCAGACATTAGCGTGGTGGGAGACAGCTAAATGTCCCAGAGTACATTTCCTCAAAGGAGTCAATATGACTAAGTTAAGTAAGCACTTCTTTTTGATGTGCTCTTATCTTCTTCTCCTTGGCAAAAAATGGAGCCTCAATAAATGTCTGTTGACTACATGACTGAATAAATTGATTCTCCAACTGTGTAGGGATTACTAGATAAAGTTGAGCAAAAGAGACTGGAAAAACATTTATTACAGGAACATGTTGTGAATTACATTGGTTTAAAGCAGTATGTGGCAAGGTATTTTGAGGCTGATGAAAAATTAGGCCAGCTTGATAGAGAATTGCAAATTCTCTATGCATGAATGTTTATGTGAAAAAAATACTTTCCACATTTCATTTTATTGTCTTATTGTTATTTCAGCATAGTCAGTAACTATTAATATTTTTAGTATTCCACCATTAATATTATATGGTATGGTGTTTCTAGTGAATCACATTTATCATTTGCTAATAGAAGTCAAGGAGAGGTAGAGTTGCTTTATTCATTTATTTTCTTTACTACTATACTTTAGGTGAAGGTTTACAGAGCAAATTAATTTCTCATTAAACAATTAATACACATATTGTTCTGTGACATTGGTTGCCAACCCCACGACATGTCAACACTCTCCCCTTCTCAACCTTGGTTTCCCCCTTACCAGCTTTCCTGTACCCACCTGCCTACTTGTCCTTGCCCATGAGCTGGTGTGCCCATTTAGTCTCATTTTGTGGTAGAGTTGCTTTATAAAAATTCACCTTAATGCCACCATTGCTGAAAACCACACTCTTTTCTAGTGAATAAGGTAAGCCTATAAAAATTATTACTCTTACAGATATTTAGTCATATATATATTATTTTATATATATTACTTCCATGAAATAATAACTCTAAAATGATACTGTTGTAATTAGGAAGACATAGGTTCTCAACTTTGGAAAATGTTATTATTAAGAATTTGGTTCCCTAGAAACACAGGAACACATTTACACTAATTCGGGCGGGGTGGTAGTTGAGGGAAGCTAGAGTAAAAAATGGAGCTCAAACACACCTAGTCCCAAACTCTAATCTGACAAAGTAGAACGTGAGAGGGTAAGTGAATTGCCAATGTCACACAACAGTTCCACGAATGCAGGGTTTGAACTCATTCTCTGGTTCCCAAAACATATTTTATTTTCAAGATTTCCTCCATGGTCACAGTTTAAATCCCTTTTCTGAATATTTTTAAAGCTCATCTATTAGTTTGCTAAACAGCTGAATGATTTAAATAAAGTGAGCATTGTTCAGATACCTCATGCACTGATCCAATAAGCTTTCTTATTTTTAACCACTTGTGGCAACATTTTGGAAAGTTTTTTAAAGTGATAGAAAAACAATTCATAGCAAAGAATGAAAGAGCAAATGAATTCGTAGAGGGTTCCACAACAGAGTTGGCAAAAGTGAAAAAGAGATATATATAAGCACACTGTTATTATTATACTACTGAGGTATGGAAACCCTGGTGGTGTAGTGGTTAAATGTTACGGCTGTTAACCAGAAGGTCGGCAGTTCAAATCCACCAGGGGCTCCTTGGAAACTCTACGGGGCAGTTCTACTCTGTCCTTTAGGGGTGCTATGAGTCAGAATCAACTTGATGGCAGTGGAGTTAGGTTTTTGTTGTTGTTGTTGTTATTGTTAGGTGCCATCGAGTTGGTTCCAACTCATAGCTAACCTATGTACAACAGAACAAAACGCTGCTTGGTCCTGCACCATCCACACAATCATTGCTGTATTTCAGCCCATTGTTACAGCCACTGTGTTAATCCATCTTGATGAGGGTCTTCCTCTTCTATGCTGACCCTCTACTTTACTGAGCATGGTGTCCTTCTCCAGGGATTGGTCCCTCCTGATAACATGTCCAAAGCATATGAGATAAAGTTCCACCATCCTCACTTATAAGGAGCTTTCTGGCCATACTTGTTCCAAGACAGGTTTGTTCATTCTTCTGGCAGTTCATGGTATATTCAGTATTCTTTGACAACACCATAATTCAAAGGCATCGATTTTTCTTCAGTCTTCCTTACGCATTGTCCAGGTTTCATGTGAGGCTACTGAAAATATCATGGCTTAGGTCAGGTGCACCATAGTCCTCAAAGTGACATCTTTGCTTTTTCACTTTTAAAGAAGTTTTTTGCAGCAGATTTGCCCAGTGCAATATGGCATTTGATTTCTTGACTGCTGCTTCCACGGGCATTGATTGGGGATCCAAGTAAAATGAAATCCTTCACAACTTCAACCTTTCCTCTGTTTATAATGATGTGGCTTATTGGTCCAGTTGTGAGGATTTTTGTCTTCTTTATATTGCGGTGTAATCCATACTGATGGCTGTAGTCTTTGATATTCGTCAGTAAGTGTTTCAAGTCCTCTTCGCCTTCAGCAAGCAAGGTGTCATCTGCATATTGCAAGTTGTTAATGAGTATTCCTCCAATCCTGATGCCACATTCTTCTTCACATAGTCCAACTTCTGGGATTATTCGCTCAGTGTACAGATTGAATAAGTATGGTGAGAGCCAAAGTATGACTTTGAGTGTACCCCACCTGAATTTAGAGACCATCCCAAGAATAGATTTGATACGTTGAACACTAATGATTGAAGACCAGATGAGCTCTGGAATGACATGACTGACATCATACGTGAAGAAAGCACAAGGTCATTAAAAACATAAGAAAGAAAGAAAAGACCAAAATGGATGTCAGAAGAAACTCTGAAACTTGTTGTTGAAAATAGGGTAACTAAAGCAAACGGAAAAAAGGATGAAGTAAAAAAACTGAATAGAATATTCCAAAGGGCAGCTAAAAGTATTATAATGATATGTGCAAAGCCCTAGAGTTGGAAAATCAAAACAGAAGAACATGGTCAGCATTTCTCAAGCTCAAAGAACTGAAGAAAAAATTGAAGCCTCAGATTGCAATATTGAAGGATTCTACAGGCAAAATATTGAAGAATCAAAAGAAGATGGAAGGAATACACAGAGTCTCTCTACCAAAAAGAACTGGTCGACATTCAGTTGTTTCAGGAGGTAGCATATGATCAAGAACCAACAGTATCGAAGGAGGTAGTCCAAGTGGCCCTGAAGGCACTGGTGAAAATCAAGGCTTCAGGAACTCAGTGAATACCAGTTGAGATGTTTCAACAAACTGATGCAATGCTGAAAGCACTCATTGGACTATGCCTAGAAATTTGGAAGACAGCTACTTGGCCAACTGGAAGAGGTCCATATTTGTGCCTAGTCCAAAAAAAGGTGATCCAACAGAATGCAGAAATTATCAAACAATATAATTATTATCACACACAAGTAAAATTATGCTGAAGATAATTCAAAAAATGGTTTCAGCAGTACATCACCAAGGAACTGTCAGAAATTCAAGCCAGATTCAGAAGAGGATGTGGAATGATGGATATCATTACTGACGTCAGATGGATCTTGGCTGAAAGCAGAGAATACTGGAAAGATGTTTACCTGTGTTTTATTGACTATGCAAAGGCATTCAACCATGTGGATTATAACGAATTATGGATAACATTTAGGAGAATGAGAATTCCAGAACACTTAACTGTGTTCATGTGGAACCTGTACATAGAACAGAACAAGGGGGTAACACGTCATTTAAAATCAAGAAGAATGTGTGTCAAGGTTGTATCCTTTTACTATACACAGGCACACTAGGATCAGCCAAGTAGAAACAGAATAGTTCTCAGTTTCCTCATTCATTGATTAAAATGGTTGCTGAGCGCCAGCTAAGGTTGACACTGAGCTAAGCACGGAGGATGCAATGGTGAACACACGGACTTGGTCCCTGTCCTCAGTGAACTCAGGGTCTCATTAGAAAAGACCTGTGATAAAGAGGAAAATAAATGACTGAGTACAAAATTAAAACGTCAGAAGTGTTTCAATGGTTGTGAACAGGATGCTGTGATTGAGAATAAAAGAGAAATCAGCTGAGACATTTACCAAAAGAAATCACATAAATATATTTATAAATGATGTAAGAGGTAAGAAAGCAAATTATAGGGTATTGTCAGCACACGTAGTGGGCATTTGGCCTAGTCGGAGGCATCAGAGAAGGCTTCCCCTAAAGAAGTGGTGCTTTAACTCCATTCTGATGGATGAATAGGATTTGGGGTCAGAGGAGGGGGACATTTCCAGACAAAGGAAGGGGCATATAAACCAGCCCTGAGTGAAGAGGAATAAGGTAAGCCCAACAACAAAAAGGCCAGAGCGACTGGAAATCAGCAAAGTGAGGACAGCGAAGATGGGGTGAGGGGTCTGATGATGACTACCCTGCCTTACTGACAGTGAGGCCTCTGTAACTCTAGGGGTTAATAACATGGGCTCTGTATCAGACTTAGTGTCTTAAAACAACATGCACTTATGAGCTCATAGTTTTCCGTAGTTCTGTGGGTCAGAAATATAGCATGGCTTAACTGGGTTTTCTGCTCAGGGTCTCACAAGGCAGGAATCAAGATGTCGGACGGCTGAAAGGCTTCCCTTTCAAGTTTATTCAGGTTATTAACAGAACCTAAAACCTTGCACCTGTAGCCCTCAGGCCCCTTTTCCTTGCTGTCTGTCAGTCAGGGGCTGCCCTCAGCTACTCCAGCCCATCCACATTTGTTCTCATGCAACTCCCACCATCTTCAAGTTAGCAATGGCCCACTGAGTCTTTCTTACAGTTCAAATCACTGTGACTTCTTCTGCCATCTGCCGGAGAAAACGCTCTGCCTTTAAAGATCATTTCCCTGAACTTGTTGCAACCTGAACATTTGTTAGAAGATATGTCTAAACACAAATTGCTAGACCTTCTGAAATCCAAGCATGAAGAGAAAACCAGGAAAACTTGCAACTTGAAAAACTTAAACGATGCCCATTAAGAAATATAGCTTAAAAAAAAAAAAAGTTCCAAGATTTTAATGCCTTTCACAATTTAAAACCTGAATATTTAGGAACTAGGATACTTTGTTTTGAAGCGATACTTATCTAAACTTTGGCAATTCCTTCCATTTCTTTTTTTTTTTTTTTCTGTTAAATTCAAACAAATTTAAAATTAATTTTTAAAGTTGATAGTAAGTTGAGAAACAAATAGAGCTTGAGAAGCCATAGCTAAAGAGTGGATCAAATGTATATGGAAGGGGAAGGAAGGGAAGGCATAGAGAAAGCTGCCCGTCTGTATGGTTTGAGGAATGTAAGGATCTTTGGGCATCGCCCAGGAATAGCTCTCCAGTGAATGAAACTCACTAATCATTATTAATTCCTTTATGTTAACCATTGCCAATTCCCAGTGTTTGCCTTTTGAAATATAAATACTGTTCCGTATTCCTGGAAGGATTAACACGTTAAATCCCTCACACTTTAGTGTGAGTGTCCTCAGCAATAAACTGTCCTCAAGTCCCACTAAACATCAGAATCACCATGGCAGCTTTAAAAAAATATACAATAGCACAGGCCTCCATCAATATATGGAAGATAAGGCATCATGGTGAAGCAGAAGAGCACTAGATTCAGAGCCTTGGCTCTCTGGTACTCATTGGGTTAACTCACCTAAATTTCTTGAGCCTTACTTTATTTTCCAAAAAAATAGAATAATGGTACCCACCTTAAAGAAATTTGGAGGATTAGATGAAATAAAGAAATGTATAGTAACTGATACTAATAGATACTAATAGTTGCTCAATGATAGCAAACTCTCTGTTAATTTGTCTGGGGCCAGGCCTGAAAGCTTTAAAAGTACCTACTATTTGTAATATCTTCTGAATAACAGTATCCTAAATATTCATCCAAGATACCCAAAATATTGTTATCAGTCTTGCTAACCACTTCTTCAATAACATTAACTGCTAATTCTTTCTCTTCCAAAAGTTATAACTGCCTGAAGTAGCAAGTCTCTTTGTTCCAAAGTGTCATGGTTACGAAAGATTTCAACCCCAGGCTCAGACTGCCTGCTTGTTTTGAAGTCCCTCCAGAGAAAGAAAACCACACCCAAGAAGAGTGCTCCAATTTAATCACACTCTGGGGATAAAGAAAAAAAAAAATTTTTTTTTTTTTTTTTTTTTTTTTTTAGACCCACTAAATCTGGTGTAAGGCTCAATGGGAAGAAGAATTCAACAACCAAATACATTAGGTGCAAAACAACCAAATACCTCATGTGCCTTTATTTGGCCATATTCTCCTCCACCCCATTTCCAAATTTGCCCACTGAAAATTTTTGTTATTCTGCTATGCAAATATCATGATCAAACTTGATGAGCTGAATGAAACACTTCAGAGAAGGGGTATTGAAAACACGGTGTCCAAAAAATTCGATTAAGTATTATATTTTCTCCATTAGTACCATATTTTCTACATTAGTACTTTGACCTTCTGATTTTCCATTTATCTCTATAGGAGTTTCATTGTGTTCTAGAATTAATGCATGTTTGATTTTTTAGTGTCCAAACATTATTTCTTTAAATAGCTCTAATCTATTAACAGGCTTTCTTCTATTAATTCCTGTGTGATGTGTAAGCTTAGCAGGTTTTTATGTGACCTTTTCCATTGTACATAGTTTTGTCTACATTATTAAGGGACAATAATTTTGGATGACAACTTATTTTCTTCTGAGAAGTATCTTTTTAAAATCTTCTACTAAAAAGCATAACATCACAGAAATATGTTAAAATAAGCACATTTTTAATATCTTTTCCTCTTTAAATTCCATAAATGCAAAAAAAACTCACATTATATATATATGTATGTATATATATATGTGTGTATATTCATGTGCGTGTGTGTATATACATATACACCCACCCCTCACTTACCAACATGGTTAGGTTCCAAAGACCAAGTCATTGCGCAAAAATCAGCATTCTGCAAAAATGGAGGATGACTACATCTTGACATAACTGTCAAATTACATCAGTACATAACTGCCAAACTACTAAGAATCATGGCCCAGCCAACTTGACAAATAACCTTAACCATCACAGCCAGCAGTACTCTTGCCTCACACTGACTTTTGTTATTGCCAGACATATGTCATTAATGCAAAAAATAATTGAATAGAGTTTTTACTATTGTCATAAATGCAAAATGTCAAATAACTAGTCAATAAGTAAGTAAGAGATCTATATATTTATTTATATTAAAAAAAAAGCCAAACCTCTTACTGTCAATTGCGACTCATAGAAGCCCTATAAGACAGAGTAGAACTACCCCATAGGGTTTCAAAGGAATCACTGGTGGATTCGAACTGTGAGCTTTTTGGTCAGCAGCCAAGCTCTTAACCACTGCACCACCAGGGCTCCATTTATGTACATATGTATGTAAATATATATATATATATATATACACACACACACACATACATATATATAAATCATATGTATTTATGTGTATGTATGTGTATATATACACATACACATGTATTATATATATATCATTGCTACCAGTGTTTTTATAGTCACTGATTTTTTTCAAATTTTCTAGTGTTTTAGCTACAATACTGTGGTAATTAACATGGGGGGTTGACATCATTATTTTGTAAATGTTTTCCAGAAATACAGCATTTTATACAACATTAGCTATATAAGCAAAAGATGAGGCTAAAGAATAAAAAATTCTTAGTTCCAAACTTCCGCTCCAGTCAAGATAGAGGAAAAGGGACCAAATTTACTATCCTGGCTGCCTAAAACAACAAAGAAATGAATAAAACATATATATGTATAAAAAACCGTATAAACATAAAACAGTTTGCAAGACACTGGAAAAGAGACAATAAAGGAAAGTGATCCAGAGTGATGACAAACAAATGAGATGAACACAGTGAATGTCCCAGCTTAGTGTCTTGAGAGAATATCAAGGCCATGGCATAGGGAGGGCGAATCTAGAGAAAGCTCAGAAAGCTCTTTGATTTGAAGAGACGAAGCTGAGAGCCTGGGGTGACCAAGGCAATAAGAGTTCACAGGAAAGAGTGCTGGAGAGGAAAAAGCTGCACAGAGAGTGGACTCTGGAGATCTGAAGAAGGTCTCTTCTAGATTTAGCAGAGGATTGATCAGTGCATGTGTCTTAGGCTGGGTTCTCTAGAAAGGCAAAACCAGTAAAGTGTATAAATATATATAGAGAGATTACATCAAAGAAATGGCTCACACGATTGTAGAGGCTAGAATGTCCCAAGTCCGTAGATTAGGATAGAGGCTTCTCTCGATTCACATAGCCACAGAGGCTGGCAAACTCAAGATCAGCAGGTCAAAAGAAGGGCTTTTGCTCACAGGCTGCGAAAGTCAGTGAATCCCAAGATTGGCAGGCAAAACTACAAGGCTTCTCCTGATTCATGTAGCTGCAGGGGCTGGAGAACCCAAGATCGGCAGATCGGAGAGCAGGGCTCAGCTCATAGGCTGTGAAGATCAACAAATCCCAAGATCAGCAGATAAGCTGATAGCTCAAGTCCCAAGAACTAGAAGTCAGACAAACAAGAGGCAGCTGCAGGATCCAGAGCAGGCAAAAAGCCAGAATGTCTGCTTATATTCAGATGCAAGCCACACACCCAAGGAAACTCCCTTTCAACTGATTGGCTACTCACAGCAGATTTCATCATGGGTGTGATCACATATAAACACTGAGAATCATGGTCCAGCCAAGCTGACACACAATCTTAACCATCACAGCATGCATGTGAAAAAACAAGCCAAGACCAGGGAAAGAACCACTGAAAAGGATTCAAGTTAATAATGCCAGGTGCTTACACAGGCTGGGAATAATACCTATCAGCCAAAATGGAAAACTTCAAAAATCATGAGGCTCTGGGAAAAGTACACACAAAAATCTTGTTTCAGGAGTGGAGAATAATTCTACACTGAGCACTGCTTGGGTTATACCTAAGAAAATTAACTGCATCCCAGAGCAAAATTCAAAAAACTATTTCTAGAAAAACAAAATACCCAGCACCTGTTGTTGTGGTTGTCATATGCCGTCGAGTTGATTTAGACTTTTAGTGACCCCATGTGAAAGAGTAGACATGCTTCACAGGGTTTTCTAGGCTGTAATCTCTACAGGAGCAGATCATCAAGTCTTTCTCCCACAGACCTACTGGCTGGGTTCGAACCAACAATCTTTTTGTTAGCAGCTGAGTGCTTAACTGTTGTGCCACCAGGACTCTTTATCCAGCACTCAATGAGATAAAATTAACAATATTTGACATTCTATGAAACACTACAAGGCATTCAATGATTTAGGAAAATAAAAACCGTAATGAGAAGATAATCAAAACCAACCCGCACAAACACAGATGTTAGAACTAGAAGACAAAGACATTAAAACAGTTATTATAACTGTATTTCATATATTCAAAAAGTTAAGTAAAGACAGGAAAGATAAATTTTAAAAGATAGAAGTTCTAGAAAAGAAAACTATAATGTATAAAATGAAAAATACACTGGATGGGATTAACAGCAGATTCCACATTGCAGAAGAAAAGCTAAACAAACTTGAAGACATAGTGATAGAAAATCTCCCCAAGAAAACACAGGGGGAAAAGACAATATTTAAAAAGTAAACAAAGCATCAGTGAGCTTTGGGATAACTTCGAGTAACGTAAAATACATGTAATTATAGTAACAAAGGAGAGATGAGAGAAGGGGAGCCAGAAAAAGTCTTTCAAGATATAATGGCCGAAATTTTTCCAAATTTGATAGAATTACAAACCAGAGATCTAAGAGTCTCAACAAACCCCAAGCACCAGAAACATGAAGAAAACTATGTATGCTAAGGTACATCATAATCAAATTGTTTGAACCAATGATAAAGACAAAATCTTAAAAGCAGGTAGAGAATAAGGACAAACTACATACAGACAAACAAAGGAAAGGATGATATCAGTTTCTTGTCAGAAACAATGCAAGCAAGAACACAATGTGGCAACATCTTCAAAGTACTGAAAAGAAAAACTGCCAACCTAGAGTTTTATGTTTCCAACAAAAATACCTTTCAAAAACAAAAGGCAAAATAAAGACTTTTTCAGACATACAAAAGCTGAAAAAATTCATCACCAGCAGACATGCACTATAAGAAATGTTTAAGGAAGACATTCATGCATAAGAAAAATGACTCCAGTTGTTAAATATGAATCTACATCCAAAAACCAACCAAACCCACTGCCATCACGTCAATTCCGACTCATAACACCCCTATAGGACAGAGTAAAACTACCCCATAGTGTTCCCAAGGAGCGCCTGGTGGATTCAAACTGCCGACCTTTTGGTTAGCAGCTGAACGCTTAACCACTACACTACCGGGTTTCCGAATCTACATCATGGGTCAACAAACTACGTGTGGGCCAAATCCAGCCTGGCTTGTTTTGGTTTGCTGTCTTTCCCCTGCCTAAGAATATTTTAGTTTTTTTGAGGTTGTTTTTTAAAAAAAAAAGCATAAAATATTTATAATATTTCATGAAATTCTAATAAATGCAACCTAATATTTAGTGATAGAAAACATAACAATGGATAATCTGACGGGGGTATGGGGAAGGAAGGCAGGGAGGAATTACAAAGCATGAGGGAACTTTTGGGAGTGATGGATATGTTTATATCTTAATGAGGTGATATCTACGGATGTCAAGACTTAACACACTGTACACTTTAAATATGTACAATTTATTATATGTCAATTTTCAGTAAAGCTGCTAGAAAGTTATAGTCTCAATAAATAACAAACATGAAATAATTAAGTATTAAAATGTAATATACAATTGCAACCAATGTCACAAAACAATTTATGCATAAATTTTTGAATAAAAAACTAATTTGTGTTGTAAACTTTCACCTAAAACACAATAAAAAAAACTTTTAATGTAATATACAGAATTTCAAATTCTCATGGAATCCAGGCATTTTGAAGCCATCAAAGCTGATGAACCCATGAAACTATTGCCCTGAGATAATCTTTAAACTTTAAAACTTAAATAAAAAATATCCCTGGAAGAACACAACAGAGAATCCCTGAAGGAGCAGGAGAGCAGTGCTACGCAGACCTCAAATTCTCATAAAAAGACCAGACTTAATAGTCTGACTGAGACTAGAAGGACCCTAGAGGTCATGGTCCCCAGACCTCTGTTAGTCCAAGGCTGGAACCATTCCCAAAGCCACTCTTCAGACAAGGATTGGACTGGACTATAAGACAGAAAATTATACTGGTCAGGAGTGAGCTTCTTGGCTCAAGTAGACACATGAGACTATGTGGGCAGCTCCTGTCTGGAGGGAAGATGAGAAGGCAGAGGGGCACAGAAGCTGGCTGAATGGACACGGAGAATACAGGCTGGAGAGAAGGAGTGTGCTGTCTCATTAGGGGGAGAGCAACTAGGAGTACATAAAAAAAAAAATTACATAGCAAGGTATATATAAATTTTTGTATGAGAGACTGACCTGATTTGTAAACTTTCGCTTAAACCACAATAAAAAATAAATAAATACCCCTGAAGTCTTTTTAAAATCAAATAATAGTTTAGCTTAACTAGTAAGTCATGTCTGCCTTGAGCATTGTGCTCTTTTAAGAACTATCTATGCGAGACCAAATTGACAACAGCAACTCGAAAGATTAAATAGGAACCTTAGGGGACTGTGAGTTTATGTTAATGAAGGAGAAACGGCTCAGAAAAGGAGGATGAGAGTGTTTACACAACTCAAAGAATGTAATCAATGTCACTGATTGTACATGTAGAAATTGTTGAATTGGTGTCTGTTCCACTGTGTATACTCTCAAAACAACAACAAAAATAAATTATTTTTTGAATATATAAATGTGAATTATTTTGTTAAAACAATTTAGTAAGTAGTATAAATGTGAATGTTTAAAGTCGTCCAGTTTATGAAAAATCATAACATTAACAATCCCTTTTTATTAAAGTTGGACTGGGGACTGTGGCTGTGGAGCAGAAATGAAATCCAAGTGACTATCTCCTCAGGAGGGCTAGGAGAATTTATGTAATGTTTCCAAGGTAAACAGCTAATTGGATACAAGTGGGATTTGGAGTCAGCTGGATAGCATTCATTTGCCCCTCCAGATCGATTTTCTATCCTCTCCAACTTGCTCTGTGCCTTAGGAAGTGTCTTAGGCAGTGTTCTCTAGAGAAACAGAACCAGTGAGACAGATATACACATACACAGAGAGAGAGAGATTTACTTCAAGGGATTTGGCTCACACAGTTGTGGGATTTGGAAAATCCAAAATCCATAGGTCAGGCAACAAGCTGGAGACTCCTGATGACTCATGAGATAATGGAGGGCTGGCAAGTCCAAATCCATACATACATCAGGCGATGGGAAGAGTGCAGAGCCAACAGAAAGTGTGAGTTCCCCCAAATATGTATTTATAGTCTGAAGACAGACCACATGCCAAATAACTCCCCTTTCAACTGAAGTTGATTGATTGCATTACATTAGATTATGGAAGATGATTATATTACATTGCATTAGGTCATATTATGGAACAGCAACTAGTCTAGTGTTTAGCCAAACCACTGGAAACCATAGCCTAGCCAAGCTGACACATAAAATTAACCATTAAAAAAAAAAAAAAAATGAAACACTGATTGGAAAAAGAAACTGAATGACAGCAGCAAACAGGGAGAGATACGGAGCAGAGGTGCCCTGCCAGCCAGTCCAGCACAGCGGGGCCATTTATAGACAAAGCCAGCAGTGACACTGGGTGAGGAGCATAGGGAGACAACATCACAGAACTCTGAATAGGAAACAAACTGCGTAGACATACCCGGAGTGAAGCAAGTAGAGCAGGACCATTACAGGAGGATAATTTATATGAACTGCATCACTGGTCTATGTTTACCACTGGCTTCGTATTGGATTTGGCCAATGAGGAACACAAGCAGGAGAGAAGCAGGGAGAAGAGTGAGGTAGGGGTATTTATCCCCACCACTTCCTCCCTTGGTGACTCCGTTAGCGTCACTCAAGGGCTCACTATGCCCCTCCACTGAGGGTTGCATCTGCTATCAAGTGCTCTCTTCAGTGACCTCTCTTCAGGTTCCAGCAGCCCTACCTTCTCCTCACCTGTTCAGACCAAAGCTGCTCACCTACTCTATTAATGGCCCTGGACTGCTGAACTATATTGTGTGGTTTCCTTACAACTTGTAGGCACCTTTGTAAATAGTCCCTTTATTAAATTTTCCTCAATTATCCAAATTGAGTGTGCCATCTGTTTTCTGTCAGGACTCTAACTGGTATAATAATAACACAAATTCATCTCTTCTCCACTGCAATTTGACGAGGAGGCATCGTTTTTACCAAATAAGGGTAAGATCAGTATTGGTGCCAGAATGTCTATAGAGAAAAGAACAGAAATCTGGTCAGAAGGAGAGAGGTTTAGGGGCTTATTTTGAAGCTGCATTTGGAGAGTAAGCACAGTGGTTTTCTGTGGATCGAATGCTTATTTGATGTTTATGGGGCCATAATGCCACTACTGGGTAAGCTTACCTGATGGGAAACTGGCCCACCAATTACTCCACTTGGTTCCATATCTGACACTCTATAGTTATAGGCAAAGTGAGTGGTGCAAACTGTTTGCACTTGTCTGCTAACCAAAAGGTTGGTGGTTTGATCCCATCCAAGGACACTGCAGAAGAAAGGCCTGGAGATCTGCTTCCATAAAGATTACAGTCAAGAAAACCCTATGGAGCGATTCTACTCCGTAACAAACAGGTTTGGTTTGGTTTGGTTTGGTTTATAGGCAAGGTCTTACGGTTTAAGCTCAGTACTATTATACGTATAATAATTTTTTTTTATTATATGTATTATATATTAAATAAGATATATAATATATATTATGACATATATGATTTACAAAAGCAGTATGTCCACTTCTTGGGACTGGTTCACCGTTGAAGCTAGGACAACACTTTCCCTACTCATGTCACCTGAAGCCAATGTATCTCAAAGAAATTACTATGTGTTGCATAATGATTGATGACAAATAGCCTATAAATCTTGTTCTCTTGAGACAGGTGCTAAATCGATGAAACAGTTTATTCACACACCATTTGGTTCTTCCAGAGGTCACCAGTGAAGAGAATTTCCTCCTTAATTCCATATTCTTTCCACTCACAGAGTGTGCCCCAATGGTGCAGGAAATGCTCAAGGGTGTTTGTGTAGAAGGTAAATATAGTTCTCATCAGTGCCTGTGAGAATGCCCTGGCACAATTCAAAATCAGCCAGGGGATTTCTACATGTGGTGCTTAGAGCTTGTCAAAAATTACTTGCCTGTGCCAAAAACATATACATTGGCAACGTGCTTCCTTTCTCCCTCCTTATCACCCCACGCATTTCTGTGAGTAGAAATGTTCTATTCCTTTCCCCACTCACTACTCATGGTTTCCCATACTCAGCTGAGAGGAGGAAAGGCAGAAACAAAGCAGGCCACGAGTTTTTACAACACAGGCCTCCCCTTTATACTCTTCTCCCCACCTTCCACCCTTTGGGACCTCATTTCAAGAGAACATGCATCTGGAAATGTAGGCTCATTCTTGTCTGTAAGATTTTTACCTCAAGGGAAAGTGTGGTCGCCAACAATGAACTGGGACTCATATATTTTAAGTTCGACGAACATTTCCAACTGTTCAGCATGTTTCTCACCGCAAAGCCAAGCCAAAGTTACATTTAGGTAGCATGAGTTTAAGGAGAACAGAGAAGATCAAATACCTTTTGTTCCCAATAGGCTAACTACTCTAAACAGCGACACCCTAGATTGGCATGCTGAGGCACAGTCACAAGCCACAACTGTGGTTCTTAAACTGATGCCAAGAATTAAAAGGAAACACACACACACACACACACACACACACACACACACACACAAAGCTCTGCTGTGTAGCAGCAGCAGGAGCAGTTGGCTCTTGGCTCCAGAGGAGATCTTTGTTTCATGTTGTCTCTTAATCACAGGCTAGTAATCACTTTTGCTTTTAATATTTTCCTCATAGAGCCTACATTCTACATGCCTCTCTGTGTGTGTGTGTGTGTGTGTGTGTGTGTGTGTGTGTGTGTCCCACTCAAATCTATTGGCTTCTGACTATAATGATCCAGTCTGCAATAGTTGTCTAGCATCTTTCTCCTGGTTTTTGTAGAAATGGCTCCATTGTATCATTAGCTGGAAAATCTGGATCTGATCTTTGGAAGAAGGATTTGGAATGTATAATGGTGCCTTTTAATGAAAAGATTAACAATGCTGCAGAGCCGAATAGCCCTGTTATTTGTTTAGGATGGGCCTTGCATTTTACCCATTTGAGGAGTAACACACAATACTGAGTCTTGTCCCAGATTTATATACCATCTCAACCCCCTCACCCATGTTCCAAATAAAGGTGGAAGTTTGAAATAAAAAATAACTCCAATGTGCGATGGCTTTGTTTATAAAAAAGAACGCTAGACATTTTCTTGGATCTTTGGGGGAAATGACATCCTATACTGATGCCCTTTCTGTAATCACCCCACTAACCACTTCCAGCCCCTAGGATTGTGTTGCAGCATTTTGATGATGTTTAGTTTTACACTTATTAAAGAACCACGTCCCGCTTGATTATCCTTTTTCCTGCACTGCTGGCGGGGCACATACCATCTGAGTCTATACAGAATTACACACACTTCAACTGATTTTGCTGGCGGAGTGTTGGTGATGCAGTTGGGCCAGGAATCCTCCGTCAGTCTTTTTTCCTAATTTGGTACGACTCTCAGCCTGTCCCTGGCAACACCATGACACCCCACTTGCTCCCGAGGGGGGGACGGGACGGGGATGTGAGAGACCCAGTCCTGATGCTGAGGAGATGAAGCACATTCGTTTACGCGGCTGCTGCTGCTGTACACAGATGGAAAAGGCCAAGACAAACAGTGACACAGCATGCTGAACACTGCTGAAACATCCGAGACATTCTTCCAGCCTGGGACGCCTGCCCTGTGAGGCCCAAATGTATAAGGGTGGCTTTCTCTCTCATTTCCCTCCTAGTCTCAAATTTGCCATTTATCAATTTGAACACTTCCAAAGGAAGACATTTTAAATCATGCAATTTAAAAATTGAAAGGGATCTTAGACGTAATCTAATCCAATGGTTTGGAAACTTTTCTGAAGAGCCCCCCAAAAAACCCATTGCTGTCAAGTCGACTTCAACTCATAGCAACCTTATAGGACAGAGTAGAACTGCCCCATAAGGTTTCCAGAGCAGTTGGTGGATTCTAACTGCCAACCCTCTGGTTAGCAGCCACAGCTCTTAACCATTACACCACCAGGACTCCTGAAGAGGCCCAGGATCCCCCAAATGCAACTCAAGGCTACCTGCACCCTGAAAGATGAGGCTAGGCGGAGCTCCAGAGTTCTGTGTCTCCCAAGCCTCTTTAATCATGGTAGCTCTGCTTTGATCTATTTTATATATAAGAGTTTTTTATAAAATTTCCTTTGCAAAAAATGTTCACTGTTTTTTAAGTAAAGTTTGAGCTAACTGGGGTCAGACAAGGGAGTGGTCCCAAGGTCTCCGTCAGCTGGATTAGGACTCCTGAGTCTTCAGTTTCTCAGCCCCATGGTTTTCCCACCACAGCCCCTACTACTCTGGAGAAATGTGTTTAATTAAGTTCCACCTCGGTCTATAGCTATAGTACAGAAGCTGATTTCCTCCTGTGTTTCATAACAACTCTCCGCCCTGCCAAGTAAAGGAGCTCAGTGGAGACATTGTCCTCTTCGCTTTGCAGACCCCACTTTGGAGAGCATCAGCTTATGGAGGCCAGTTTCCCACCTTCAGATATTTACCCCTGGGTTACAAGAGAAGATGTATTTAAAATTAAACAAATTCAAAATTGGGCAGCAGGTAAGGAGCCCAAGTTGTGCAGTGGTTAAGCACTCGCCTGCTAACCAAAAGGTCAGCGGTTCAAACCCACTAGACACTACATGGGAGAAAGATGTGGCAGTCTGCTTCTGTAAAGATTTACAGCCTTGGAAACTCTATGGGGGCAGTTCTACTCTGTCCTGTAGGGTTGCTATGAGTCGGAATGGACTTGAGGGCAACGGGTTAGTGAGTATACTCTTGCGTCCTCTGTGTTGTGCTCCCAACACAAACACTTGGTGGGATAAGGGGCCTCTTCTGGCTCCAACTTTCTCTAAAGCAGAGACTGAGGGAGAGGGTTTCACTGCCTCTTCCGCCAGGAGAAAAAGGCTGGCTGCCCACCCCCCGCCCCGCCCTCCACGGTCCCTTTTCATCCTGACCCTTCCTTTCACTCAGGTTAGAGTCACTTGGTTACAGAGGTGCAGCTCTCAGCTGCCCTTTCTGTTACAAACACGCAAGAAGTAGCTTCCTCTGTTCGCTCATAAATATTCACGGAGCGCCCTGTTGCCTCCTCAAGTCCCTTCCGAGGTGAATATGATACATTTGAAAATGATTACGGCCATCATTTGCCTCAGAAGCAGCCCGGTTTTCCTCCACTTGGGATCTAGAAAGTCTCTAATCAACAGGAAGTGTTGGGCTGACTGGGAATTAGAAAGATCAGGTTCCCAGCCTGGGACGCAGGCAAGAGTCCTTCACACTCCCCTCTGCACCTGGAAGGGGATTCACTGCGGGGTGGGGGGGCGGTGCTGGAAACACAGAATCCTCCCATCAAGGCTTACCTGTTACCTTCTTCTCAGGAGAATCAGGAAGAATATTTCCTAAAATAGAACATAGAGCTTTTTCCTTACTCTTCTCTCCGCTTCAAATCCAAAGGAAGAAAAATAAAATGGAGCTGGTAGGGTCGGTCTGAAAAGTGGCTCCCAAAAGCCAGGTGTCAGGCAGAAAGCCAACCCTCTGCATCTGAAGATTCTGCAGGTGCATCCTGATCCCAAGTTGTAGAGCAAAGGCTGGGAGGTGAAGAGGGGCCAAGGTAGGGTGAGAGGAAAGACACCTCTGCCACCTTCTTGCAAAACCAAAGCCAAATCCACTGCTGTTGAGTTGATTCCAACTCATAGCAATCCCATAGGATTTCCAAGGCTGTAAATCTCTACGGAAGCAGATTGCCACATCTTTCTCCTGTGAAGCCACTGTTGGTTTAGAACCGCCCACCCTTCAGTTAGCAGTTGATCACTTTAACCACTGCATCACCACAGCTCCTTACTGCCATGCAGGCAAAGTTAAGTGGCATTCTGAGGTAATCATCTTTTGTTTGTTGGAACAAACCTACACTTTGCCTGAATTATCTCAATTGCTGAGTTAAAAGTGAAGGTTTTGCCTTTGAGTCACTGTGGCACCAGGGTCCTGATTAAAATTGTTTTCCCTCCACATTTTAAAGGGGCAGGGGGATGATTGCAAGCTGGTTTCCAGTCCTCTCTTTGTCCTTTCACCTCTCTCTTTGGAATCCTTCTCTCTTGTTTCCTTCCTTTGCCATAAATAATGTCCTTACCTTAATGCCCTGCGTTAGAGCTGCCGAACTGGACTTTAAGAGGTTTAGTGCTGCCCTTACTTTCCATTTGGGGATCTTAAGATGATCCTTCAGATGAAAA
The DNA here is from genome assembly GCF_024166365.1 of Elephas maximus indicus. Classification (NCBI taxonomy): domain Eukaryota; kingdom Metazoa; phylum Chordata; class Mammalia; order Proboscidea; family Elephantidae; genus Elephas; species Elephas maximus. The sequence goes on along the minus strand of NC_064827.1, from coordinate 26,957,365 downwards.
ACTATTTTCTTTTTGCTTTCATTTGGACAAAGATAGAGTTCGAGGCACTGTTAATGGCCCAGCAAAGTGGTTGAGCCATGATTGGTTTCCCATGCAGGGTGATTCAGAAACTTACCCTTAATTCCTACAAAATTGGCAGGGTCAGGTGACAGGGCTGTAGGGCAGCCATTTAAAGTTGCTGTACGCCAGCCACGGCTTTCAGGCACCCATTCTTTTGTTACCTGTCCTGCCAGTATGCGTCATCACAGAATCACACTTTTAAAGAAAAGCATATTTTCTAAAGACATTAAATTAATTACAGCACTTTCGTCTGGTCATTCATTTCACAGGCTGTATGCGTAGTTTTCATTCAAAATGCTCTTTTGCCTGTCAGGCTGTCAGATGGTAGGTATGGGTACAGACATGTGTTTGCATTTGTGTGTCAGCTCCTGACATTTGTGTTTATTTGTACATATGTATTTTGTTTGTTCAAATAAATCTTTCATCAGATGTGGAAGTACAGTAGGAAGGCTCAGAGAAGGAGCTGGTATGATTCAAAAGCAAATGAAGTATTTCTCGAAAAGACTTGGAATTCTGACTTCTGGTTAATTGTAAATATGATCCAGAGGAAGAACAAGCACATCAGGGAGCTAAGGTCTGTATTTATCTTTTAATGTTACTGTTATATTATACAGTTTACAGCATAAATAATTGAAATGATAGTAATAACAATTTAGAGACCACTCAACTGTTGTGTATGCTATATTGCACTGGTATTCACTTTTCAGAACGGTGTGCAGACCCACAACGACTCCCTGCTTAATGAACACACGGTGGTAAATTAAAAATGAAAGTTTTTTCAAAGAGATAAAATTTGTTCTTAATTCATCCCATTGAAAAATGCCCTTTGTATTTGTTCATTAAAAGGTGCCTCAAAAGCCATAATAATAAACTTTTTTCATACTATTTTTATAGTAATTATTTTCAACTGCAAATTTCATATGGTATTAATAAAGAAGAAAAAGGAAACTCTAAAATTTTAATGATATTAATTCAAATTGAATGGATGTAGATTTTCAGGTTTATCTGAATGGCTATATAATTAAAGTATAATTAAAATATACAAAACTAAGAATATTAAGGTAATAATTTTTGTGGGTGCAAGGAGAATAGTGGTGGATGTAGGATTAATCATTTCATAATCTATAAGGAGAACTTTTCATTTCTGTGTGGCTTATTACTGCTAGTTTAATAAATGAATCATTGTAATAAAATGGGTTCCTTGAGGGTATGCACAATGCCTCATTCATCTTTGTATCTCCAGTGTCTACTAGAACATAGTAGATGTTCAAGAAACATTTATTGAATGACCACAGTGAATACTACTTTGGCCTTAAATAGTCTTTTCTCTCCATCTCCTTGAAGGAAGATTGGAAGAGGAGAGAAGGGACTAGATATCACCAAAATATTTTGGAACCCTACTTTATACCAGGCACTTGACATCTGGGATATATCACTAAATATTCCCCAAAACCTATGAGTTTGATATTCTATTCCAGTTTTGCAGAAGACAAAACTGATGTTCAAAAAAGGAAAAAGATTATATAAGGACATACATATAATAATTGATAAAGCTGGCCTCTGAACCTAATTCTATCTGACTCCAAAGCACGTGTTCTTTTCTACCAATTTACTTATGAATCCAACAAACATTTTTGAACACACACTGTGTGTCATGCACTGCTCTAGACACCAGAAACAATAGTGAAGCAAATAGATGGTTTTTGTCCTTGTAGAGCTGACATCCTAGTGACAGTAGTCCTACAGTAAACAAATCCACAATGCAACATGGATCTCTATTTAAACACTCAAGTTATTTGGGCACTTCATTGAAATGGAATTAGTTTGTTTTCTAAAATTCAGAAATCAGGAGTAGTAAAAGTACTGTGGCTACAGCAGAGTGAACGAAGGAACAGGTAGTAGAGATAATTGCAGAGAGGTAAAGCGATGCAGGTGAGAGTCTTGTGGGCCATTTTAAGCACTTTGTTTTCACTTAGGGTAAAATGGGAAGTGGAGAAGTGATGTGCCTGGTTCATATTTTAAGAAGACTTTTAAGAAAGGGCTAGAGTACAAGGGAAAATAAAAATTTGGAGATCCTTGTAATAATTCAAGCAAAAGATGGTGATGGCGGGGGCCAGGCTGATAGCAGTGGAGGTGGTGACAAATGGCTAGATTCTAGACAAAAGTTGCTGATGGATTAGATGTTATTGTTCTTAGGTGCCATCGAGTCAATTCCAACTCATAGTGGCCATGTGTACAACAGAACCAAACACTGCTTGGTCCTGTGCCACTTCACAATCATGGCTACGTTTCAGGACATTTTTGCAGGCACTGTGTCAATCCATCTCACTAGGGTCTTCTTAGTTTTCACTGACCTTAATACTTAAAAGAGACCTTTTGTATGCCCAATGCAATACAGAGTTTGATTTCTTGACTGCTGCTTCCATGGGCGTTGATTAGGGATCCAAGTAAAATGAAATCCTTGACAACTTCATTATTTTCTCCATTTATCATGATGTTGCTTATTGGTCCAATAGTAAGGATTTTTATTTTCTTTATGTTGAGGTGTAATCTTTGATCTTCATCAGTAAGTGCTTCAAGCCCTCTTTGCTTTCAGCAAGAAAGGTTGTATTATCTGCATATCGAAGGTTGTTATTGAGTCTTCCTCCAATCCTGATGCTGTATTCTTCTTCATATAGTCCAGCGTCTCAGATTATTTGCTCAGCATACAGATTGAATAATTATGGTGAAAGGATACAGTCCTGACACACACCTTTCCTGACTTAAACCAGGCAGTATCCCCTTGTTCTGTTCAAGCTGCCTCTTGGTCTATGTACAGGTTCCACATGAGTACAATTAAGTGTTCTAGAATTCCCATTCTTCACAATATTATTCATAATTTTTATGATCCACACAGTCAAAAGCCTTTGTGTAGTCAATAAAACACAGGTAAACGTATTTCTTGGACATCATGCTTGGTAAGGAAGAGGGTCCGCAAAAAAGGGGAAGACCCGCAATAAGATGGATTGACACAGTGACTGCAACAATGAGCTCAAACATAACAATGATTGTGAGGATGGTGCAGGACCAGGCAATATTTCATTCTGTTGTACATAGGGCCGCTATGAGTCAGAACGAACAACAACAAACATCTTTCTGGTATTCTCTATTTTCAACCAAGAGCCATATGACATCAGCAATGATATCCCTCATTCCATGTCCTCTTCTGAATCTGCCTTGAATTTCTGGCAGTTCCCTGTTGATGTACTGCTGCAACCATGGATTAGAGAAGAGGTGTTTATAGAGTTGGTGCAGTTGTTTTCTAATCTCCTTGATCATATTTTTCCAATTTCCTCACCTGTAAAATGGGAATAAGTTTGAGAACCCATCTTAATACACAAAAAGTCCTTGGTATCATGCCCAGTACACAGAAACATCCAATAAATATTAGCTATTACTAGTAATTAGCAAGGCAGAAGACAGGGAACAACTGTAGCTCTATAAACACACTATTTAGAGCGTTCATGAATGGTAGCCCATGGTCAGGACAGGCTCAGGAAAAGGTGGAGAGGGGTGGCAAGACAAGTAATAACAACCTGTGAACTCAAGGCATTGTTTCAGGCAGTGGGTGGGTGCAGGCTGAGGAAAGAAGGCCAAAGAGATAGAGAAAGAATAGGGAAACTGGAAGTGATTTCTAAGAAAGGCAAAAGGGTCCTCCAAAGAGCCAGTGTAATATCTACTCTTGACCTCAAGCTCAGTGTAGCACAGCTTATCTATCCAGATAGAGGTAAAAAAAAAAAAAAAAACATATCTAATTACTCTGGGAGGGAGACATTTTCAAACTGGGAAGTTTTAGATGACTAATTTATAAGATGCAGAAGTGGAAAGACTATAGGAAACAATTATGTGGATATAGACTGTCCTATTGTGATTATAAACCGAGCCCAAAATATCATAGCTAATAGTGAGAAAATGTTTTTATTGGAACTTAATCATAAGAACCCCTAAAACTCATGAAAATAAATTTCTCATTATTAACAAAATGTAGGTTATAACTGCAACCATGTGATATTTCTTAGAAGGAGAAAAGAAGTTAAATGTTTCTGGGGATGAGAGGTTGAGTCATTACCCCTCCAAATTGTATGATGGCTCAATATAATATCTTTCCATTCATATTTAATTTTCACAGCATTATCTTTAGAAGGGTTATTTTTTCAAAGTATTTCTGGGCTCTATCAGTTTTCCCAAGGATCTCAGTTTAAAATCCTTTGACATTCAAATTATTTTCTTTTGAAGTGCCTATCTTGTCATCATTGTTATTGTTTTTGTCTTCTTTAATCATTGATTAGTCTAAGACTGTCAGATAGGCATTTGGCAAGTGTATGATCTGAGCTGGTTTCATCACTGCATGGGCAGAGTTAGCAAGTAAGGATATTTGAGTGTCCAGTTATTTAGTGAATATTTTCATGTTATGATAGCTTTTACTTAACTACACAATCTTGTTACTTTAAGGACTCAAACGACAGATACACAGGTAATGAATAAAGAAAATTCCTTCTAGTTTTGGACCTACAGAGCTAACAAACTCTTTTTAATGGTTTATATAAATTCCCTGTTTTCCACTGTAGGGGTGTACCATCTTTTATTTAATGAATGCCTTACTGATGGCCAGCAAAGGTGTTGACAGCCTTTTGAAAGTAAAATGTTGAAATAAGTATTCATATACATATATATTTGTACACAGATCAAGAAAAATCGATTCTTAGAAGTGGAGTTGCCAAATAAAATGGTACTAGTACATTATACATTTTGATAGATATTACCACATCACACTCTAAAATAGTTTCACCAATTTACTCTCCCAAAAACAATGTATAGGAATCCCTGGGTGGTGCAAATGGATGGTGCACTCAGCTGCTAGCTGAAAGGCTGGAAGTTCGAGTCCATTCAGAAGTGCCTGGGAGAAATGTCTGGCGATCTACTTCCAAAAATTTACCCACTGAAAATTTTGTGAAGCACAGTTATACTCTGACACACATAGGATCACTATGAGTTGAAATCGACTCAGCACCACACAACAACAACTGAACACACCCTTGCCAAGACTGGGAAGTATCACAACTTCTAAATTTTACCAATCCAATAGTTGGAGGAAAAAAAAAAAATCTTATTTTTTAAATTTTAAATGAAAATTATTTAACATAAAAATTATGTTAAATCTCTTCCTTTTTCTCTTTCTTTCACCATTTGTATTTGCTTTTCTGTAAACTTCCTATTCATGTTCATCTGCTTTTATAATTGTTTTCCTGTTTCATATTTGTTTGTAAGATCTTTTTGCATATTAAACAGCCATTTGCTACATGGGATGCATATATTTTTATTTTGTTTTGGGTGTTGTTATACAGGCATTGAATTTTAATATAGTTAACTTTAGTTATGTTTTCATTTATAGCTTCAGATTTTGTGTCATGCTTAGTAAGGCCTTTCCTGCTGTAAAATTATTATTTTTTTAACTCTATAGTGTTTTCTTCTAGTACTTTTTGTTTCATTTTTTAAGCATGTTAAATATTCTTGAAATGAGAGGTCTTCAAAAGAATAGTTTTCCATATCACTTGCAGGTTTGATTAAAGCCCTATAACTAGGATGGGTCATCATTGTGTTCTTCTCCTAAGAGGAGGTGTAATAAATGGTATGAACACCATTGATTCCCTTTCTTCTGCTAACATGGTGAACATATGTGCCCAGTGAACTTGTCTGATTACAAATTATGACTGAAGGAATAAGGGGAGGGTTTTTGTATATACAAGTCACCAGATGTTTTATAATGATTTGGATTAGACTAGAACCAGTGTTACAGGTCAAGACTGAGGCCCATTGACCAAGCTACACGGGGAAGTTTGTGCAGCGCCTGCTGGCACAATACATAAATATTCAGATTTATTACTCTCTGTCTCCAGCACCGAATTTGCCCACAGATTTATGAAAGGAAAAACATGAAATTGAGATTTGTAAATATTTGAAGTTTACTTCTGAGATCTAAAAAGGCAGTAAGAAGGCTAGTAATAAATTCAAAATAGAGGCTGGGGAATGCAGTAAGTTTGCAATTATAGGAATATAACTTAAGGAAGGAATCACAAACAATAAAATCTAATAATTTCACCCTTGGTTCATAAAACACCGAGCTCCACTGACATAAATTATTAGCCTGAGGAAAGTGGGGGTAAGTGAATATAGATGGTCACAAAGGAAATCATTGGTAGATTTGGCAACTAGAGTTAGAATTTCTAATTCTTCTGACAGGATGATTCCCCTTGCAAGTCAGTGGAGGCCAAATGCCTTTAAAATTCTTTACCAATGTGCATAATTTTCAGCATACTTTGCCCATTTTATAACTAATGATAACTCAGAAAACACAAAAGGTAGTCATTTCAGCAGCTTGATCAGGTTTCCATTTTTTGTTAATTTGGAGTCTAGTTCTGACAAGAATCAATGTTATGTAGCTTTTAGAATTGGGAGCCTATGTCAATTTGCAGGGCAAATATTAGGTTTCATTTCAGAAAGGCAGTTAGATCAGTGTTAGAGAACCTGGACCCCAGAGTCAAACAAAGCTAGTTTTTAAGTTCTATAGCTGTGTAGGTGGGCAAATTATTTCATTTCCCTCTGCCTTGCTTTCTTCATCGTTAAAACCAGGCTATTGATAACTTCAATTGGCAGACCCCATTCTGTGCCTACTAAAAAGCCAAACCCTGCCTCTGACTTCTTCACTGACACTGCAGGCCCACTCTTAACTTGTACCAGGTCTTCCTATGATTTACAAAAATGCAACCTAATAGACAAACTACAAAGCAGTACCCCTTCCTCTGGACTGACTCAGAATATAAGGCAGATTCCAGCCTCTGCTGAGCAACATTGTACAAGACCATGAATGGAAGTCAGGTTTTCTTCATCTTTTGGGTATAGTTTCCTTGATCTCAAGGGAGGTGGTCCAGTGTCTGGACTAGCGATAAGTATGGTAGACCAAGCAGATGAAAAGCAAAGTCAGCTGGGGAGCTTCCTTGGTAAGGGGAAGGCCCAGGAGGAGAAAAGTCTTGTCCTGGCTCCTGGACAAAGATGCAGTCAGATGAGGGCACAGTGCTCCCAGCTCTTGTGGTCATTTTACAACCATGAGAAGTAGGCCAAGAAACTCTGAACCAATGCTACAATCTCCTACTTGTAAACTTTTGATAGGAGAAAAATAATCTCTATTTGTTCAAACTACCATAGGGTTTTATGTCACTCAGATCTGAAAACTTTCCTAATTGATTAAGGACTATAACAGCTTTTGTAAGGATTAAATGAGATGGTACAGTCCACCCTCTTAGTCAGGAATGTAGTAAGGATTAAGGTATTGGTACCTGCCATGACAGTGGTGAAGACAATGAACTAATCACCATTATGACTGAGCAAGGTAATGGAAAGACCTTGCGACTGAGAAAAGACCACTTCGATTTGAGTTCCCATCTTTGTGTCTTGGGCAAATTACCTATTTGAGGGCTCAATTTGCACATGGGTAAAGGAGCATTATAGGGGAGTTGGGAGGATTCAAACAGAAGGTATGTAAAAATTGTTTTACAAACTGTAAAGTACAATGTGCTGCTGTTATTGTTGTTGTTGTTAGGTGCCATACAGTAGGTTCCAGCTCATAGTGACATTATGTACAACAGAACAAACCACTGCCCAGTCCTGTGCCATCTTCACAATCTTTGCTATGTTTGAGTTCATTGTTGCAGCTACTGTGTCAACCCATACCATTGAATGTCTTTGCCTTTTATGCAGACCCTCTACTTTACCAAGCATGATGTCTTTCTCCAAGGACTGGTCCTTCCTGATAACATCTCCAAAGTATTTGAGACGAAGCCTTGCTGTCCTCTCTTCTTAAGAGCATTCTGACTGTACTTCTTCCAAAACAGATTTGTTCATTCTTCTAGCAGTTGATGGTATATTCAATATTCATCACCAACATCATAATTCAAACTCATCAATTCTTCCTTGGTCTTCCTTATTCATTATCCAGCTTTTGCATACATATGAGATGATTGTAAAGGTCATGGCTTGAGTCAGGCGCATCTTAGTCTTCAAAATGACATCTTTGCTTTTTGACATTTTAAAGAGGCCTTTTGCAGCAGAGTTGCCCAATGCAATATGGCATTTGAATTCTTGACTGCTGCTTCCACGGGTGTTGACTTTGGATCCAAGAAAAATGAAATCCTTGACAACTTCAATCTTTTCTCCTTTCATCATGATTTTGTTTATTGGTCTAGTTGTGAGGATTTTTGTTTTATGTTGAGAGGTAACCCACACTGAAGGCTTGGGTCTTTGATCTTCATCAGTAAGTGCTTCAAGTCCTCCTCACTTTCAGCAAACAAGGTTGTGTCATCTGCATATCGCCGGTTGTTAATGAGTATTCCTCCAATTCTGATGCCATGTTCTTCTTCTTATATTCCAGCTTCATGGACTATTTGCTTAGCATACAGATTGAATAAGTATGGTCAAATGATACAACTCTGATGCACACCTTCCCTGACTTTAAACCACATGGTATCCCCTTGTTCTCTTTGAACAACTGCCTCTTGGTCTATGTGCAGGTTCACCAAGAGCACAATTGTTTTAGAATTCTCATTCTTTGCAATGTTATTCATAATTTGTTATGATCCACATAGTTGAGTGCTTTTGCATATTCAATAAAACACAGGTAAACATCTTTCAGGTATTCTCTGCTTTCAGCCAAGATCCATCTGATATCAGCAATGATATCACTTGTTCCACATTCCCTTCTGAACCTGGCTTGAATTTCTGGCAGTTCCCTGTCGTACTGTTCCAACCACCTTTGAATTGTCTTCCGCAAAATTTTACTTGGGTGTAATATTAATGATATTGTTCAATAATGTCCACATTCTGTTGGATCACCCTTCTTCGGAATGGACACAAAAATGGATTTCTTCCAGTTGGTTGGCCAGGTAGCTGTCTTCCAAATTTCTTGGCACAGATAAGTGAGAACTTCCAGCATTACATCTGTTTGTTGAAACATCTCAACTGGTATTCTGTCAATTCCTGAAGCGTTGTTTTTCAACAATGCCTTCAGTGCAGCTTGGACTTCTTGTTTCAGTACCATTGGTTTTTAATCATGTGCTACTTCCTAAAATGGTTGATCAATTCTTTTTGGTAGGTGACTCTGTGTATTCCTTTCATCTTCTTTTGATGCTTCCTGTGTCTTCAATATTTTGCCCATAGAATCCTTCAATATTGCAACCTGAGGCTTGAATTTTTTTCTTTAGTTCTTTCAGCTTGAGAAATGCTAAGTATATTCTTCCCTTTTGGTTTTCTAGCTCCAGTGCTTTGCACGTTTCATTATAATACTTTACTTTGTCTTCTTGATCTGCCCTTTGAAATCTTCTGTTAAGTGTTTTACTTCATCATTTTTTTCCATTCCCTTTAGCTACTCGACATTCCAGAGCAAGTTTCAGAGTCTCTCTGACATCCATTTTGTTTTTTCTTTCTTTCCTGTCTTTTTAATGACCTTTTGCTTTCTTCGTGTATGATGTCATCCCACAACTTGTCTGGTCATTGGTGTTTGGTGCTTCAAATCTGATCTTGAATTGGCCTCTAAATTCAGGTAGCATATACTCAAGTTTATACTTCGGTTATCATCAACTTGTTTTAATTTTCTTCAGCTTCAGCTTGAACTTGTGTATGAGAAATTGATGGTCTGTTCCGCAGTTGGCCCCTGACCTTGTTCTGACCAATGATATTGAGCTTTTCCAGTTTCTTTTCCCACAGATGTAGTCAATTTGACTCCTGTGTATTCCATCTGGTGAGGTCCACGTGTATAATCACTATTTATATTGTTGAAAAAGGTATTACAATGAAGAAGCTGTTGGTCTATCATGGGATCTCTGGCATCATTTCTATCACCAAAACTATATTTTCCAACTACCAATCCTTGTTCTTTGTTTCCAACTTTTGCGTTCCAATCACCAGTAATTATCAATGTGTCTTACATGTTTGATCAAATTCAGACTGCAGAAGCTGGTAGAATTTTTCAGTTTCTTCATCTTTTGCATTAGTGGTTGGTACATAAATTTGAGTAACAGTAGTATTAACTGGGCTCCTTGTAGGCATATGGATATCATCCTATAATTGACAGTGTTGTACTTTGTGATAGATCTTGAAATAGTCTTTTTGAAACGAAAATGAAGTATGATTCAGGGGTTAGTTATTGTTGATGTTATAGTATCTTAACCTTCAGTTCTAAAGGCAAGATTAAAATTGCCCTCAAATTAGAGATAAAAGTAATAATAAATGACTGAGTCTGATTATAGACAAGGGTATTTTTATTGAATAATAAGAATTAAAAACTATGTTCATCTGTTTTGGCCAGAAACTGATCTCATATGAATACCTGGGAACACAGAATAAGGCAATAAAATCATCTAGAGTGGAAAAGATGATCTATTTTTTCTTCCAAAGATACAGTGCACTATTAAAGAAACATTGACAAGGAGAAAGATCGAGAGATTTTAAATTGGAAGATGACAAGCAGAGACTAGATTATAGAAATGAAAGCCAGGTGTTTTTTGCCAGGTGGGGTATTTCACACAGTGTTCAACTCAAAAGTTGGCCACAGAAAAGACCCAGGAGAGGGGTTAGTTACAGTTATCATTTCCTTTTCGGTATCCTGTGACTCCCAGATTTGATAGGCACTTCCAGTGTAGACAAGTGAATTATGTGTCCCAGGCAAACAGGCCTGTGAATTACTTAGGCTCCATTCAGTTTGAGGTGCTGTTTAAAGGGTCTGCCTATTCTCAACAGTGTCCTTAAACATAAACATACAAATACCACAAAGTACAATTAACTTGTGTAATAACTGGAGTTTGTATCTGGTATTTCACCTCATACCTCTACACTAGGCATTAACAAAAGTTTTAGCCAAGAATGACTAAGCAAATGTCTTCAAAAGGAATAAAGAAAAATGAAAATATCTTCATTTCTAATTCAGTATGAGTTTTTGTTTGTCATCCTAGTTCCAAATGCTTCAGTAATTCTGTGTCTCAACATGCTTCAAAACCCACATGGATTTGGTTATTGTAACACAGTAGAGCCACAAGTTACTGAGAAGTCTCTGACTCACTAACATTACTAAAAGTTCATATTTTTAAAAATAAACTTCATCAATTGAGACTGTTTGATTTTATTTCTGATCTGATTTGCAAAGTCAGGGATTCATGTAAATCCAGAAGGCACTGGTATCTTTATTCCTTGTAATATGTATTCTGTAAAAACAAACTCCTAGAATGTCCTGAAAACTTAACTAATCTGGGCTGGATGGAAGTTTGTGAATGATCCCAGCTTTTTGTAGGAAAGAAACCACCTTTGGGTAAGTACTAATATCAGATTTTCTTTGCTTATTAATCAAAAAACAATTATTCTATGATTAATTTCTGAGCTACATTACTAGTCCTTCTAGGGTTTTGCTTTTTAATCATTCCATGCCCATTTCAACATAGGCAACACAAGCTGATAGATTCAAGTGCTAGTCCCAGCACTATTGAGTTAAACATTTAATTCTAAAGAGACTGTCCAGTTGCTCGTCTAGCATTGCTATTACTTGTCTAGTAGGTCATGTACATGCTGAGCTGCTAAGCTAAAGATGCTTCAAATTATAGGGACTGAAACTAAAAAAAAGTGTCTGTTTCTTTTAAGTAACAATGTAGAAGTAAGTAGGTAGGCCCATTCTGGTAGGTGACGTCGACATCCTCAACTTGTGGCTCCCACTGTGGACCCAAGCTGGCTGCTATACTCCTTCTCATCTCACAGCTGGGGAAGGGGAAGGAGTGCAGACCCAGGCATTTTAAAGGAAACACTTGGAAGCGGCCCACTTCATTCCTTCAAATATCCCACTGGGAAGAATTTAGTCACACAGCTGCCTCCCACTGGAAGGGAAGTAAGGGAAATGTGGAGCTAGGAGTTCACCAATGTGATCAACTGAGGTTCTATTGCTATGGAAGAAGGATAGAATGGATATTGACAAATAACCAAAAGTCTGCCATGTTGTTATTGTTAGGTGCCCTCGAGTTGGCTCTGAGTGACCCTTAGTACAACAGAACAAAACACTGCCCAGTCCTATGCTATCTTTACAATCGTTGCTCTGTTTGAGACCATTATTACAGCTACTGTATCAATCCACCTCGTTGAGTGTCTTCCTCTTTTTTGCTGACCCTCTACCATGTATGATGTCCTTCTCCAGGGACTGGTCCCTCCTGATTATACACCCAAATTATGTGAGATGAAGTCTCACCATCCTCACTTCTAAGGAGCATTCTGGCTGTACTTCTCTCAAGACAGGTTTGTTCACTCTTCTGACAGTTCATGGTATATTTAATATTGTTCACCAACACCATAATTCAAAGGCATCAATTCTTTTCTAGTTTCCTTATTCATTGTCTAGCTTTCACATACATATGAGGTGACTGAAAATACCATGGCTTGGGTCAGCTGCGTCATAGTCCTCAAAGTAACATCTTTGCTTTTTAAGGAGGTTTTCTGCAGCAGATTTGCCCAGTGCAATATGGCATTTGATTTCTTGATTGCTGCTTCCATAGGTATTGATTGTGGATCCAAGTAAAGTGAAATCCTTGACAACTTCAATATTTTCTCCATTTATCATGATGTTGCTATTGGTCCAGCTATGAGGATTTTTTTGTTTTCTTTACACTAGGTAAATAAGGATGAAGCTTCTCAAACTTTAATATGCATAATAAATTACCTAGAGACTCTGTTGAAATGAAAATTTTGATTCAGTAGGTCTAGGATGAGACTTGAGATACTGCATTTCTAACAAGCTCCCAGGTAATGCCTATGCTGCTGGTATGTGGACCACAAATTGAGCAGCAAGGAACTAGAAAATGCTCTTGATTACAAGAAACAGGGACTTCTTTAGATCACCTTAAGAAATCATTTACTACTACTCAAACTATTTCAGAACATAGAAAAGGAGGAGATACTTCTGAATTCATTCTATGGAGCCAATGGAGCCAGCATAACCTTGATAACAAAACCAGGCAAAGACACCACAAAAAAAGAAAATTACAGACGAATACCTCTTATAAATAAAGATGCAAAAATTGTTAACAAAATTGTAGCCAACAGAATTCAGCATCATATTAAAAAAAAATAATACACCACAACCAAGTAGGATTCATACCAGGTATGCAAGCGTGGTTCGGCATTAGAAAATCAATCAACATTATCCACCACATAAGTAAAGGGATTGCATGATCATCTCAATCAATGCAAAAAGGCTTTCAATAAAGTCCAACACCCATTCCTGATAAAAACTGCCAATAAAATAGGTATAGAAGGGAAATTCCTCAATACGATAAAGGATATCTATACAAAATCAACAGCCAACATCATTCTTAATGGAGAGAGGCTGAAAACATTCCTCCTGAGAATAGGAACAAGACAAGGATGCCCTTTATCACCACTCCTATTCTTTGGGTTTATTTAACATAGTGCTGAAAGTCCTAGCTAGAGTAATAAGGCAAGAAAAAAATAAATAAATAAAAGATATCCAAATTGGTAAGGAAGAAGTAAAGCTACCCCTACTTGCAGATGACATGATACTACACATTGAGAACCCAAAGGACACAAAAAGAAAACTACCGGAACTAATAAAAAGATTCAACAGAGTAACAGGATACAAGATAAACCTACAAAAATCATCAGGATTCCTATACACCAATAAAGAGAACTATGGAAAGGAAATCAGGAAAGCAATACCATTTATAATAGCCCCTGGAAAAAAAAATATTTAGGAATAAATCTAACCAGGGATGTAAAAGACTTATACAAAGAAAACTACAAAACACTACCGCAAGAAACCAAACGAAACCTACGTAAATGGAAAAATATACCATGTTCATGGATAGGTAGGCTCAATGTTGTGAAAATGTCAATCCTCCCCAAAGCACTCTACAAATACAATATAATCCTGATCCAAATACTAAAAGCATTCTTTATCAAGATGGAAAAACTAATCATTAACTTTACATGGAAGGGAAAGAGGCCCTAGATAAGTAAAGCACTAAAGCACTATTGGAGAAAAAGAATAAAGTGGGGGGACTTGCACTACCTGACCTCAGAACCTACTATAGCGCTACTGTAGTCAAAAGAGCCTGGTACTGGTACAACAACAGACACCTGACTAATGGAACAGAATCAAGAACCCAAATGTAAATCCATCCACCTACAGTCACTTGATCTTCAACAAAGGCCTAAAGTCCATTAAATGAGGAATAGACAGTCTTTTTAACAAATGGTGGTAGCAAAACTGGATGCCCACCTGTAAAAAAATGAAACAGGACCCATACCGCACACCATACTCAAAAACTAACTCAAAATGGATCAAAGATCTAAATATAAAACCAAAAACTATAAAGATCATAGAAGAAAAAATAGGGTCAACGCTACAGGCCCTATTACCAAAAACCAAACCCAGTGCCGTCGAGTCGATTCCAACTCATAGCAACAGGCCCTAATACACGGCATAAATAGCATATGAACCATAACTAACAATACACAAACACCAGAAAATAAGCTAGATAACCAGGATCTTCTAAAAATAAAACAGTTATCATAACAAATTATGGATAACACTGTGAAGAATGGGAATTCCAGGACACTTCATTGTGCTCATGAGGAACCTATATATGGATCAACAGGCAATTGTTAAAACAGAACAAGGGGATACTACATGGTTTAAAGTCAGGAAAGGTGTGCATCAGGGTTGTATCCTTTCACCATACTTATTCAACCTGTATGCCGAGGAAATTATCCAAGAAGCTGGAATATATGAAGAAGAACATGGCATCAGGATTGGAGGAAGGCTCATTAACAATCTGCATTATGCAGATGACACAATCTTGCTTGCTGAAAGTGAAGGGGACTTGGAGCACTTACTAACGAAAATCAAAGACCACAGCCTTCAGTATGGATTACACTTCAACATAAAGAAAATGAAAATCCTCACAAATGGGTCAATAAACAACATCATGATAAATGGAGAAAAGATTGAAGTTGTCAAGGATTTCATTTTACTTGGAGCCACAATCAACACTCATGGAAGCAGCAGTCAGAAAATTGAAAGACACATTGCATTGGACAAATCTGCTGCAAAAGACCTCTTTCAAGTGTTGAAAAGCAAAGTTGTCACCTTGAAGACTAAGGTGCGCCTGAACCAAGCCATGGTGTTTTCATTTGCCTCATATGCATGTGAAAGCTGGATGATGAATAAGGAAGACCGAAGAAGAACTGATGCCTTTGAACTGTGGTGCTGGTAAAGAATATTGAATATACCATGGGCTGCCAAAAGAACAAACAGGTCTGTCTTGGAAGAAGTACAACCAGAATGCTCCTTAGAAGCAAGGATGACCAGATTACATCTCACATATTTTTGACATGTTTTTAGGAGGGATCTGTCCCTGGAAAAGGACATCATGCTTGGTAGAGGGCCACTGGAAAATAGGAAGACCCTAAACAAGATGGATTGACACAGTGGATGCAACAATGGGCTCAAGCATATCAATTATTGTGAGGACGGCACAGGACCAGGCAGTGTTTTTTCTGTTGTACATAGGGTCGCTGCAAGTCAGAACTGACTGGACGGCACCTAACAACAACAACATGCATGTCAGAAGACTTCACCAAAAGAGTAAAAAGAGAACTACAGACTGGGAAAAAAAAAAATTGGCTATGACAAATCCAACAAAGGTCTAATCTCTAAAGTCTACAGGAAAATTCAACAACTCTACAACAAAAAGACAAATAATCCAATTAAAAAATGGGCAAAGGAATGAACAGACACTTCATCAAAGAAAACATTCAGGCAATTAGCAGACACTCGAGACCACTAGTCATTAGAGAAATGCAAATCAAAACTACAATGAGATACCATCTCAGCTCAACATTACTGGCACAAATAAAAAAAAACAGAAAATAACAATTGTTAGAGAGGCTGCTGGGTGATTGGAACTCTTTTGCACTACTGGTGGGAATGCAGAATGGTACAACCATTTTGGAAAATGATACGGCGCTTCCTTAAAAAGCTAGAAATGGGAATACCGTATGATCCAGCAATCCCACTCCTAGTAATAAATTCTAGAGAAATAAGAGCCATCACAGATATAGACATATGCACACCTATGTTCAGTGCAGCATTATTCACAATAGCAAAACAGATGGAAACAACCTAAGTGCCTATCAGCAGATGAATGGATAAACACACTATGGTACTTACAAACAATGGAATGCTATGCAACAATAAAGAACAATGATGAATCTGTGAAATATCTCACAACATGAATAATCTGAAGGGCATTATGCTGAGTGAAATACGTCAATCACAAAAGGGCAAATACTGCATGAGACCATTATTACAAAATCTCGTGAAAAGGTTTACACACAGAAAGAAACAATCTTTGAGGGAGGAGAGGGATGGGGAGGGCAAAACACTAACTGGACAACAGATAAGAGGACCCTGGTGGCGTAGCGCTTAATGCTACAGCTGCTAACCAACAGGTCGGCAGTTCATATCCGCCAGGTGCTCCTTGGAAACTCTATGGGGGCAGTTCTACTATGTCCCACAGGGTCGCTATGAGTCGGAATCGACTCAACGGCAGTGGGTTTGGTTTTGGTTTTTGGTGAAGGATAAAACAGTACACAATACTGGGGAAGTCAGAACAACTTGACCAAGGCAAGGTCATGGACTCTCCACAGATACATCCAAACTCCCTGAGGGACAGAATTACTGGTCTGAGGGCTGGGGACCATGGTCTTAGGGGACATCTAACTCAATTGGCATAACATAGTTTATAAAGAAAATGTTCTACATCCTACTTTGGTGAGTAGCGCCTGGGGTCTTAAAAGCTTATAAGCAGCTATCTAAGATACTCCACTGATTCCACCCCTTCAGGAGCTAGAGAGAATGAAGAAAACCAAAGACATAAGGGAGAGATTAGTCCAAAAGACTAATGGACCACAACTCCCACAGCCTGCACCAGACTGAGTCCAGCACAACCCGGCTATTACCACTGACTGCTCTGACAGGGATCACAATAGAGGGTCCCGGACAGAGCTGGAGAAAAAATGTAAAACAAAATTCTAACTCACAAAAAAAGACCAGATTTACTGGCCTGACAGCTACTGGAGAAAACCCAAAAGTATGATCTCCAGACGCGCTTTTAGTTCAGTAACGAAGTCACTCTTGATGTTCACCCTTCATCCAAAGATTAGACAGGCCCATAAAACAGAATGAGACTAAAGGGGCACACTAGCCCAGGGGCAAGGACTAGAAGGTAGGAGGAGACAGGAAAGCTGGTAATAGGGAACCCAAGATCCAGAAGGGAGAGTGTTGACATGTCGTGGGGTTATAAACCAATGGAATAAAATAATATGTGTACTAACTGTTTAATGAGAAGCTAGTTTGTTCTGTAAACCTGAATCTGAAGTACAATTAAAAAAAAAAAAAGAACTTACTGGTCTGACAGAGACTGGAGAAACTCCCAGAGTACGGCCCCTTACACACTTTTAACTCAGTACTGAAGCCACTCCTGAGGTTCACCCTTCAGCCAAAGATTAGGCAAGTCCATAAAACAAAACAAGATTACACGGGCACACCAGCTCAGGGGCAAGGACGAGAAGGCAGGAAGGGACAGGAAAGCTGGTAACAAAGAACCCAAGGTCGAGAAGAGGAGAGTGCTGACATGTCATGGGGTTGGCAGCCAGATTCGACGGCACTGGGTGTTCTGGGTCACAAAACAATATACGTATTAATTGTTTAACGAGAAACTAATTTGCTCTGTAAACCCTCATCTAAAGTGCAATTGGAAAAAAAGAAAGCATTTATGCAGAGGAAGACGGTGAAGAAACAAGGCAACTCTAAGTACTCTCAACTTTTTTCTTGACCATGGAGTCTCTATTTACCTTGGCATCAATGCTCTGTTCTCTCAAACCAAACTGGACGATTCTCTCCATATTCTGTAGTCCACTTGCCTCAGTTAGACAGATTGTCTTCTCTCAACCAAATGCCATGGTATCATGGGTCACCTGGCACCCTGTAAATGGGATAAACTTTGGTCAGGTGCCCATACGTGGCACAATCAGTGGCCACATCTGAAATGAACAGCCTGATGTGTCTTCTCTTAGCAAAGAGCTGTTGGCATGGTGGCTTAAGTTACAGGGGAAGCTGTACAGAAAACTATAGTTAATTTGTTCGGATATTATAGCAAAGCATAGCAACCTATGCTTTGTGGATAAAAAACTGAGACATATTAAGGTAATACAGATTTAGCCTCCGATCTGATGACATATAATTATTATAGTTAGTATATTCACTGTTTTCTAATTATAGAAGTAGTAGGTGCACATCGTTTACTTATGGGTAAAACAAAACCCATAATTTTAAACTTCAGTTAATTCATGTTTTTTTTTAATTAACTTAAAAATATAGGTAAAGTAAGAGATACCAAGTTATGAAAAGAACAAAAGGGGAAAATTTTAAATAGAAAAGGTACACTGCTTGTATGTTACATACCTATGATTTGTTCATTTCTATTCTCAATGTATTCTTGTTGTTTGATGCCATATTAGTACAACTTTTATACTTAACTAATTTACTTTTAATTTACTCAGCCTGATCCTTTCCTGATTCTCAGAGCATCCAGATTCTACTCATAATCTTGGCATCTGGAGAAGTCCCCTCTCCATGGAAGGCCCCTTTTCTGTTTATTGGGTTCTGTCTTTCCTGGCCCTCTAAGGAGGAAGTATACCCCAGCATGGTTAGATGCAGCTGTTTTTAATTAACCCCTTCAGCTGTCTTCCAGATGAGTGACTCAATATGACTTGGCAAACTGGTGGTTTCTAAGGAGTCATACATATTTACAACACACCAATATGCTTAATAAATTTAACCCATCTTACACCAGGAGTGCAAGATGACACCAACGTCTCTATCCCACTCATAAAATTGCAATTCACTGACTAACCAGGTCGGAATGTTACTTCTCTGTGAGCTGAAGTCTCACAATGGGAATTTAGTGTCCTGATGATCCTTTCCCTCTGTTAGGCAAGAGCCCGGCAAGGGCTGAGCAGGACCTGAATGGGCTTCATAGAGCCACTGTGGGACATGGGAAATGGTACCTTCTCTACATTTTTTTTTTTCTACATGGTTGCACATTGTAAAGATGAAGGTCATAAAATGTCAGGCGAGGGGCACTGAAGCCAGGGCATCAGTCAAGGATCAGGCTGAAAGCAGGAGTCAACCTGCGGAAACCAAAGCAGGGGCCAGGAAGGAAGGAATGCCAAAGCTTGTGAAGTACTGAAATGAACTGGAAGCAGTCAGAAGAAAGTCCAAGGATAAAGATGGAATTTGTTCCCTTCCAATCCCAGAACTTTCTAAGTATTCTTGCCAACTTGAAAAAGTATGGAGGGCTGTATATAGGAGTATAAGGGAAGTGGCCAGAACAGTATGTCCCCGTGTGGTGTAAATGGTTAAGGCACTCGGCTGTTAACCCAAAGGCTGGAGGCTCAAGTCCACCCAGAGGCTCCTCAGAAGAAAGGCCTTGTGATCTACTTCTGGAAAATTAGTCACTGAAAACCCTATGAAGCACAGGTCTACTCGGACCCACAAGTTCTATTCAGCTGCAGGGCAAATGGTTATAGCAGAAAAAAAAAAAAAAAAAACCGCTGCCATCGAGTTGATTCCAACTCATAGCGACCCTATAGGACAGAGTAGAACTGTCCCATAGAGTTTCCAAGGAGTACACAGTGGATTCTAACTGCTGACCTTTTGGTGAGCAGCCATAGTGTTTAACCACTACGCCACCAGGGTTTCCTATAGCAGAATAGATGGGAACAAAATGAGTCTCTTCCTTGAAGCAAAGAGGCCAGGCCATTGCCTGGTGGGTTAAGGGGAGCTGTCAGCTGGAGAAGCTGGGCCTGGGAGAAGTTCTATGAAGGAGAGAGTAGCAAAAAGTGTCTTTCTGAAACACAACTTCACTGACCTCACAGTTTGGCTTCCTGGCTTTCTCTCTCCAAAAGGAGATCACCTCTTGTGATCTTGTGAATACAGTACAGATAAAATATATGGAGAAAATAGTTAATCCACCAAGGGTTTTTCATAGCTTACCTCTTCATCTTTACCCTTTTCTTAACCAGATTCCCAACGATAAACGATAAACTAAGTCACAGGGGCTGTGTACGTTTGATTATATACATCTTTTCTTCAGTGGAGTCTTCTCAAGCTTCAAATAAAGAAGGAGCATGTTGTTGTGTGCCACTAAGGTGACTGTGACTCCTAGCAACCCTGTAGGACAGAGTAGAACTGTCCCATAGGTTTCCTAGGCTATAATCTTTACAGGAGCAGATAACCAGGTTTTTTCTCCTGGAGAGCTGCTGGTGGGTTCTTTCAAGTACATAAGGTGACACAAAGCAGAAGTCTATATCTGCTATAAAAATCAAGCACAGTAGTTCTTGGCTCTCAGCTTGGGGAAGGCCTAGGCGCAACTTTCTTCAGTCATCCAGGATCTGGGTTCCATCCAGGTCTGACCTTAGTGGGATCAAAGTCATGTACCTGAGGTGCACCAGTGGGCAAGTCAGTGCCACATCCACCCTGACCCCCAAGATCAGCCCTCTGAGCTTGTCTCCAAAAGAGACTGGTGATGACATTGTCAAGGCAACCAGTGACTGCAAGGGTCTAAAGATTACAGTCAAACTGACTATTCAGAACGGACAGGCCCAGACTGAGGTGGTATGTTCTATGTCTGTTTTGATCATCAAAGCCCTCAAGGAACCACCCAGAAATAGGAAGAAGCAGAAAAATATCAAGCAGTGTGGAAACAGTAGTGAAATGAACCAGAAGCAGCTAGAAGAAAGTCCAGAGATAAAGATAGAATTTGGCTACCCTGGAGCTTTCAGTTAGTGTTTGGGGTGGTAAATAAAGCATATTCATGACCACTGCCTTAGTCATTCATTCAGCAACACATTCATTTTCTATGTTCTGAAATAATTTGAATAGTACTGGTATAAGCTCTTCTCTGAATGTTTGGTAGAATTCTCCAGTGAAGCTTCCTGGGCCAGGGCTTTTTTTGTTGTTGTTGTGAGGTTTCTTTTTCTTTTTAATTACTTTTTCAATCTCGTCCCTTTTTTTACATCTGTTCAGATTTTCAACATCAGTTTGTGTTAATTTGGGTAAGTAGTGTGTTTCTGGAAACTCTGATGGCACAACGGTTAACAGCTACAGCTGCTAACCAAAAGGTCGGCAGTTTGAATCCACCAGGCACTCCTTGGAAACTCCATGGGGCATTTCTACTCTGTCCTATAGGGTCGCTATGAGTCGGAATCAACTCAATGGCACTGGTGGGTTTGTTGGAGTGTGTTTCTAGTGGAAATACCACTTTCAATGAGATTGTCAACATTGTCTGACAGTTGCAGCACTGATGTTTAGCCAGAAAATCTCTGGAACTATGAAGGGGAGCCTGGGGACCGTCAATTCTGTGGATTGCAATGTTGATGGCACCACCCTCATGACATCAACAGTGGTGCCGTGGAATGCTCAGCTAGCTATGAACTACAAAGGAAAACATTTCAATAAAGGATCAGTTGATGAAAGGAAGGAAGGAAACGGAGAGGAGGTGTACGGGAAGGAGAAAAGAAGAGAAGGGGAGGAAAAGTGAAGGGAGGGGAGGGGAAGGAAGGAAAGGGAAAGACACAGCATCTGTATCAAGCCAAGAATGCTTTGTCAACAGTCACAGAACTAGAAACAGAGGTTCATTCTATTATGGCCTTACGTGTGTTCAAGAATCCACATAGCTCAGTTTAGGTGTGGTTAAACTAGGGTTAATCTTGGATGCCTATGATGATCATTGCTAGAAACATTTAAAAAAAAAATCAATTTAGATAAAACAATTAGTGATTAATTCCAACCTGTGCTTGACTTTTTTTTGTTCACTTTTTCTTGGAATTCCTTTCATTCATCCCAGACCCCCAATACTCGTCTGCATTTTTTTGCAAATGATCCCATAGGTCAGGGACGACTAGGATTCGACATTAGTAGATGGAGAAACAGTCACTGCTGTTGATAATCAAGAACCCCTATCAAAAGAACTAAATGTCCAAATAGGAAAACCGTCACAGTGGTAGAAAGGAGATAGTAGTGGTAGAGAAAGCCCATGGGGGATAGAGATCAAATAAAATAGAACAGCATTTTATTCAGGCCCATTAAAACACACAATTAAAGACAATACAGTTGTCCCTGCAAGTAAACAACTGAGAGGCTTCCCAGGTAGGTATTTAGAGCACAGTGTGCTTATGTGGCACCTTTCAGACAAGCCCTTCTGAGGCTCCCGCAGGACACCACGGGCACCACTAAACGTATCAGCCTAAGTCAGAGCAATATGTGGAATAGGAATCTGTGTTATGTGATGCCTGGGAAAGCGTAAGTCTGGCAGGGAAATTTCATTAAGAAACAAGCTAAACTGAATTGCTCAAACTGTATTCATTTTTGCAGTTATTAATGGAAGCAAGACAGTTAGGGCTTCCTGACTTTGTCCTTCCAAGACCTGACCTCCCCCCACCACCCTTTGACAAAGACATTTAACAAGCATTACTTGAAAAAAGCGAAGTAAGACATAACGTGGAAAGATATGTCCAAGTGGCTACTCCTGAGCTTTCAGTTGGTAAAACATATTCACTACCACTGCCCTAGTCATTCATTTAGCAATGTATTCATTCCACAAATGTTCCACAGATGTCTACTATGTGCCTGGCACTGCTCTAGGTTTGAGATACAGCAGGGCATAGTACTTAGAGAAATTGTTGCCCTTATTGAGCTTACGTTCCAGTGGGAATGTCTAAGCTACCCTCATCTCTAAAGCTCTAGCTTCCTGTTTCACTGCTTCTCTTGCCTTAGAATTGATCGATAGGGGTACTTTTGCTGGGCCCTACACTGTAGAAGGCCTCATATATGAGAAACACACATAAACTAAATATTTGAAAAGACCCAGGGCTGCTTCCCTCACTCAGGATCTGGCCTCAGCACAGACTCTGCTTAGCCTGAAACCCAAAACATCTCCCTTTGGGACTAACACCATTTAAGCCCCAGAGTCCTGCTTCTCCACCTTTCTTGTCCCAAGTCTTAGAAACAAGGTGTCTGGGTCCAAATGTCATAAGGGTTGTGCCATTGCCAACTTCAGAGAGGGACACTGCTTCTGAATACAAGGAGGATTTGAGCAGTGAAAATGCCAAATAGAAAAGGTAAATTAACTAAAGTGTACCCTTTCTTCCCAGATAGCATGAATTCAATAGATTCTTACATAAGGAAGTATCCTTTTCCACTAGCGTTAAGCATCCAAACACTGGCTTCCTTTTGAATTACATGATAATTGGGGAGTCATGATACTGGAGAGTTCTGGAGGTAATCACAAATTTAGCACACAGTATTTGTGACAGTTGCACATGGCAGCTGGAGAACATTTTATAAAATTAAATAATTTCTATTACACTTACCTTTTGGGTTTTTATTTATATTCTAATAGGTCTAGACCTTACATGCGTGAAATGTGGTACTGACGACATTACCAACTAGATGGACATCAAAAGTAAAAATTGAGAATAGTTTTGTTTTTATAAAAATGATGATAAGATTTAAATACATTTAAGATGTATTTTTTAGATAAATTAAATACAAAATGTTAATTTAAAATTTTTTAAGTTCAATCTATCATTTGAAATTAAATATGGAAACACATGGTATGGTGGGTCTTCACTTGGACCCTTGTCCCCGGCCCTACAAATAATAGAGGTGTGCCTATTTCTCGTCCCTACCCATGAATATACTCTCCACACTGATGAAAAGAGTAAATAATCAGTGTTTTAAAGGTATTAAATAAGAGTGGTAAAAGGAAGCAACGGCCAAAACAGGAAAAAAAGTGGATAGCAAAATATGTCTGCGGAAATACTTAAAAATTAGCCACTAAGTGTACCCTGATAGATCCTCTTCAATTGCCAAATCCCATGACTCTTTCTCTTGATAGTATTGGCCGTCTCCTCATTGAAAGTCTCCTTAGTCTCCATGACATACTTTCTATCATGTCCTTTATTCTTCAAATTCTTACCTTAATATTTCCTCTTTTTTAATCTGTAAACAGCTTGGGAAACATTTTTCCAACTGTTTTGAGCCCATATGGTGGTATGTTCATTATAAGGTCTCAATAAGTAGTGAATAAATGAATGTAAAACGTCATTCTAGCAACACATGATATGGAGACACAGACTTTCGTATCACCAGATTCTCAATAAATATATACATCTCCAGAGAAACAGTCTCAAAATTCAAACCAAATTTCATGATCATGGAAATTTTTCCGGTGTCACAGGGATGTGCTGTAACAAGACCAACAGTGCAATTCGCTGAAGACCATGTTAGTAAGAAAATCACAACAGCTGGCATTATTGAGAACATAAAGAATGCAAATTGGAGAAATAATCCCCACATCAACTTTGAAGAGCACGAAACTGAATCTCACTAGGGCAGTTCTGTTCCTTCTACTTACCTCTATCCAGGAACGAATGCATCAGAAAATTTTGCAAATGATTTATGATTTTCCTTATGTCTGGAAAGGGAATATAAGTGAATAAAAGGATTGGCTTAAGAGGCCATGTGCATAAGTGTGAACATGACAGATGAAAGGCAATTAAGAGAACAAACACCATCATACTGATGAAACTTCGGACTTGTACACTTTTCTGAAGGAGACTAAAAAGATAACAACAACAACAAAAAAACCTGTTGCTGTCAAGTCGATTCCAACTCATAGCAACCCTACAGGATAGAGTAGAACTGCCCCATAGGGTTTCCAAGGAGTGCCTGGTGGATTTGAACTGCTGAGCTTTTGGTTACCAGCCGTTGCTCTTAACAATTACGCCACCAGGGCTTCCTGAAGGAGACTAGAATACAGCTATTGTTTGTTAAATGGTTACTTTCTATAATTCAAGAATTGCACCCAAATAGTGCACTGAACATAAACCCCAAGGGTGTACACCTAGCTTCTGTGACACCCACCCATATCCACACAGAGCAGTGGCTTCTTGGTCATTGATGACTGGACTGGAGATGAACACTTGATCCAAACTAGGTCAATATAATCAATTTTCCCAGAAACCTGAAATAGTAGTTAAACTACTTGCCATACAGCCAACTCCGACTCTTGGCAACCCCATATGTGTCAGAGCAGAACCACATTCCAAAGGGCTTTCAACAGTTGATTTTTTGGATGTAGCTTGCCAGGCCTTTCTTCTGAGGCACCTCTGAGTGAATTGAAACCTCTAACCTTTCGGTTAGCAGCTGAGTGTATTAACCATTTGCACCATCCAGGGACTCCACAGAAACAAGTTTGATGGTGTAAATTCAGGAGTGCTGGAGTAAGCCTCTTCTGCCCTATACTCCGAGAAGCAGAGGCAGCTGACCCAGAGATGCAGACAGAAGCAGAGCTGAGGAATATAGACGGTCCTCCCTGCATCAGCACCTGGTGGCTCTACAGGTTATGTCCAGTCCCTGGGCAGGTCAGCTGACCTTATGTTCTTTGGGATACTCCCATATCCTTCCAATAAATTCTCTTTACTGCTTAAGTCGGTAGTTTCTTTTACTTCCAACCAAAACAATTTAACTAAGAAGTGGAGGTGCAAACATTGTGAGCACACCTGTAATGTGCATAGAGCCTTCATGAGATGCAAGGGTTCTGACCCCATTCCCCAATAAACTCTTTAGTAAATCTGAGCAAGAAGTCACAAGCTTCAGATATAGTCAGGCTTGAAAATACATATGAAATCATTTTACCTTCAGTGTCTAAAATTGAAGAACAATAAAGTTTAGAGGATAAAACTGTATGTTTAGTAAATTCCTGTAAAACCTAAAGGACTTAAAGAAAAACCACATGGAAATGGGATGGGAGAGGTGAGGAACCAGTCACAAGAAAAAAAAAAAAAAAATGAATCCAGAATTTAACCTTTTCAGCCAACTAGACTGGCATTGTTTGGTGTATAATTCATGCAGTATCTTGCTCTAAGTTGAATGTGAATTCACACACAAGAGAGTTGAAGATAATGTCACTGTGAATATTAAATCAACCAGCAAGAGGTTGGAAGGTGGCAACACTGAAGATAAGATCAGATACAAACCCAGCAAACTCTTCAATAAAGAAACAAGTGAGCCCAGCAGGGCTATAAACAACCACCAAAGTGAAAGGCAATAAAAGAGAAGAAGGAAAATAAGATACTGAAATGTAATTAAGCAGCGAAGGAAGACTTCAGAGTGACTAGTGCCTGGAATGCCATTTTAAGTAATACAAGTTTCTTCAACTGGAGTGATTAAAGATTATACTAAACTGGCTGCCTAAACCTCCACCAGAATCAACGTGGATGGAAGATGGTTTACATACTTATGAGTTGTTTTTGCTGGGACTATAAGGAACAAGGACTAGAGAAGGAAAAACACCGATCTGGATCTAAAAGTCGTAAAGTGGACCTTGAATTTAAGACGACAGTGGATGAAGAGTTCCAGGACCTTTCCTGAAGAGGAGAAGCCTACCTCAGTCAACAGGAGAATGAGCTCTAAGGTTAATAGGCAAGACACATGACTCAAATTCAGTGGTGTCACTGGGGGGTACTGGGGTATGGACCACACCAGGTGACACTGTCAGAGGGGGTGACATCAATATGACTGTCTATAAAATTTTTGTGCAGTGTTCCAGTAGAAATGTATTATTTTTTTAATAAAAATATCCCTGTAGTTATTATAACAATAAAAAGATGGTGCCCAGCTACCACCAATGACCACCCCGACAGGGAACACAACAGACAGTCCCCGACAGAGTGGGAGAAAAGTGTGGAACAGAACTCAAATTCACATAAAAAGACCAGACTTAATGGTCTGACTGATACTGGAGGAACCCCCAAAGCCATGGCCCCCGGATGCTATGTTAACCCAGATCTAAAACCATTCCCGAAGACCACTCTTCAGACAAAGATTAGACTGAACTACACAACATAAAATTATACTCATGAAGAATGTGCTTTTTAGTTCAAGCAGATACACGAGGCCAAGTGTGCAGCTCCTGTTCCGAGGCAGGATGAGAAGGCAGGAAGGGGACAAGAGCTGGTTGATGGACACAGGAAACCCGGGGTGGAAAGGGTGCTGTCACATTGTAGGGACTGAAACTAGTGTTACATGACAATATGTGTATAAAATTTTGTATGAGACATTAATTTGAGCTATAAATTTTCAGCTAAAGCACAACTTAAAAAAAAATTTCGTAAGCCCAGCTTACATGTATCAATATACCTACAAGGCTAAAACTCTATACTAATTTACTTTTTCAATTTTCTAATGCACTCTGGTCAGAGCTGTCATTATTACCCAATTACAATGACACTCAGAGTCATGTGGTTTTGTTTGCATGTGCTTCATGCATGCCTTGCTCTTGTTGCTGCTGGTGTTCTTATAGTCGCTGATTTTGTCAAATTTCCTGGTGTTTTAGCTACAATATTGTGGTAGTTAGTATTTGTGACCCTATATCAATAACTTTTTTAAGAATAAGGTACTAATTAGAGGAAAAGAAAGAGAAAAATCAAAAGAGGCTTCCACTCGGTTCCTAATAATGTAACTAATAACGTAAATCAACGCAGAAAGATTTTACAGAACAATTTTGTTGTTAGTATTCATCTAATCTAAGAAATATTATATTTAAGCAATTTACAACTCTATCATATATTATTCTATGACTAAAACTAATAATAAGTATTACTAAGGTTTTATATGGTCTGTGTCATGGATTGAATTATGTCTCCCCAAAAATGTGTGTATCAATTTGTTTGGGCCATGATTTCCAGCATCCTGTGCTTGTCCTCCATTTTGTGATTGTAATTTTATGTTTAAAAGGGTTAAGGTGGGATTGTAACAACACCCTTACTCAGGTCACCTCCCTGATCCAGTGTAGGGGAAGTTTCCCTGGGATGTGGCCTGCATCACCTTTTGTCCCTCAGGAGATAAAAGGAAAGGGAGGCAAGCAGAGAGTGGGGACCTCATACCACCAAGAAAGAAGCACCAAGAGCACAGCACGTCCTTTGGACCCGGGGTCCCTGCACCTGAGAAACTCCTCAACCACGGGAAGATTGAGGGCAAGGGCCTTCTTCCAGTGCCACTAGAGAAAGAGAAAGCCTTCCCCTGGAGCTGATGCCTTGAATTTGGACTTTTAGCCTACTTTGCTGTGAGGAAATAAATTTCTCTTTGTTAAAGCCATCCACTTGTGGTATTTCTGTTATGGCAGCACTAGATGACTAAGACAGCCTGGTACAGGAGGAGGCCCATGGAGGGGGGTGACCATGTGAGTTACCACACTGGGTGACAGCAACCCTAGTGATGCCACTGCTCAGATTTGCTACATTCTACAATTAAGGTCAATATTTTAGGTTTATCTCAAGTGTCTCAGTTGGTCAGCAAATTCTTATTCTACAATCAAGGTTAAATTTAAATAGTAGTAAAAAACCCATTGCCGTAGAGTCAATTCTGACTCATAGAGACCCTACAGGACAGAGTAGAACTGCCTCATAGGGTTTCCAAGGAGTGCCTGGTAGAGTTGAACTGCTGACCTTTTGGAAAGCAGCCGTAGCTCTTAACCACTATGCCAGAGCAGGGTTTCCTAAATAGTAGTAGAAGCATAAATTCATCCATATGGGAAATGAATTCAGATTAGTGGTAAATGGCTGTGATGAAAATATGACGTCTCTTATAGATGAAAAGCTTGATCCAAGTCTGTCAACGCAGCAGCAGTGGCCAGGCAGCCCAGCTTCAGGAAGGCTCTTGGTTTACAGGCACCCAGCGCATCCTCCCTGCCATCAAAATGCCCAAGAAGAAGGTCAGATCAGCCCAAGGGGTAGTGAAGGAAGAGCCCAAGAAGAGATCAGCGAGATTGTTAACGAAATCTACACCTGCAAAAGTAGAAACAAAGCCCAAAAAGGCAGCAGCAAAGGATAAATCTTCAGGCCAGAAAATGCAAACAAAAAGTAAAAGGGGAGCAAAGGGAAAACAGACTAAAGTGACTAATCAAGAGACTAAGGAAGATTTGCCTGCAGAAAACAGAGAAATTAAAAACGAGGAGAGTCCAGCCTCTGAGGAAGCAGGAGAGAAGCCACATCTGACTAATATCATATTTCATGTCTTATCAGTGGTCCCTGTATCTCCCTTCTTATACAATCCAGAAGAATATTTTTATCAGCTATTTTTTGTAAATGCCAGTTTTTTAGTAGCTCCAGAATCATTTTTAAGAAGGAAGGAATCACACCTAATCCCATTTTTTAAATGTAAATGCATTTTTTAAAGAGGTGAAACCATTTGCTGACTGTTGTTGTTGGCGGTGGTGGTGGTTTTTGTACTATCAGAAAATAGTGAGATACTGAATTATGGGATGTAGAGACTTTGACTGTCTTAGAGTTCCTGGGTGGTTCAAACAGTTAAGCACTCAGCTGCTAACTGAAAGGCTGGAAGTTTGAATCCACCCAGAGGCACCTTGGAAGAAAGGCCTAACAATCTACTTCCAAAAAATCAGCCATTGAAAACCCTATGGAGCACAGTTCTATGCTGATACACATGAGTCTGCCATGAGTTGTAGTCAACTTGACCACAACTGGCTGGTTTTGTTATTGTCTTGGGTGCCAACATTCTATAGGTGAGGAGGGAAGCAATTTTTATATCCTAAAATCCAAAGCACACTAAATGGCAATTTGAAGTCACAGTGAACCATTTAATATGTCTTCAACATTTTAAATTACTTCAATTCCCATGTTATATTTTAGTAGAACTATTTTTTAAAGAAAGCTACTCCCAGATATTGAGTTTCCCTGTCAGAATTGTATGCACTCTGTAGAATCTTTGGTCACGGTCATCCAATTTTCCTAATAACTTTGTTATGTGCTATGAAAATGAAAAATTTGGGTGTGTAGTGTATATGGGGAGCCCTGGTGGTGCAGTGGTTAAGAGCTACAGGAAGCTAAGGCTGCTAACCAAAAGGCTGGCAGTTCAAATACACCAGCCGGGCTTTGGAAACCCTGTGGAATAGTTCTACTGTATCCTATAGGGTCACTGTGAGTTGGAATCGACTCAACAGCAACAGGTTATGGTTTAGTGTATATAGTATTAAAGTGTGAATTATTGGGACATAACAATGTAACAGCTTACTAACATTTTAAGATACTGGTACTTACTATCCATTCAAGGAAAATTTGTCTCCAAATTTTAAACTGTAAAGTCAGCGGGATAACTGTTTATAAAAGAATTAAAACTAATTAAATCAAAACATGCATTGCATTGGGCAAATCTGCTACAAAAGACCTCTTAAACTGTTGAAAAACAAAGATGTCACCTTGAAGACTAAGGTACGCCTGACCCAAGCCATGGTGTTTTCAATCGCCTCTTATGCATGTGAAAGCTGGACAATGAATAAAGAAGACCAAAGAAGAATTGATGCCTTTGAATTATAGTGTTGGAGAAGAATACTGAATATACCATGGACTGCCAAAAGAACAAACAAATCTGTCTTGGAAGAAGTACAACCTGAATGCTCCTTAGAAGCAAGGATGGCGAGGCTACATCTCACATACTTTGGAAATGTTGCCAGGAGGGATCAGTCCCTGGAAAAGGACATCATGCTTGGTAAAGTAGAGGGTCAGTGAAAAAGAGGAAGACCCTTGGTAAGGTGGATTGACACAGTGGCTGCAACAATGGGTTTAAGCATAACAATGATTGTGAGGATGGCCCAGCACCAGGCAGTGTTTCGTTCTGTTGTACTTAGGGTCCCTATGAGTCAGAGCTGACTTGATGGCACCTAACAGCAACAACAACAACATAGATGCTTCTTGTACCTCCTTCCTAAGAAAGCTATTCTTAGGTGAAAATGCTCTCTACAGTGTAAAAGCATTTGGTAGATGTTAGGCCATTATTACTACTCGTTGACTAAAACATACGCTGACCTAGAGAATTCAAGGTTCATCATGGTTGAGAATGTCCTGAAATCAGCATAGTAAAATCCACAAATTTTTAATTACTAAAAGTAAGAGATACAATCTCTAGGAGAAAAAAAAAATTTTTTTTTTTTAATTAATTTCCTAGTACTGATACCAATTGTTTGATTGCTATAACAGGGAATGTTGCTCTTCAGAGTTAGGAAGAACCAATTATCAAGGAAATTTAATTTCACATATATTTAGTGACTGTCTGCCATGAGCAATACAGTATGAGCTTATGTACTACTAGCGAAGTATGAATTGGCATCCCATCTCAGGAATGCAATCTAATAATAAGTAGAGAGACTTTTGCAAATGTTTATATCTGTGAGTCGCTAGTTTCACTTCCAGAAATCTAATCTAAAGAATTAATCAGATGGCTTCACAGGAGCATTAACACCTTTATTTACAATCTCTTCCAAGAATAAAAGAGGGGACACTTCCCAGCTCATTCTGTGAGTTCAATAATACCTTGATACCAAAATTAGGCAAAGACACACGAGAAAAGAAAACTGCACCAATATCTCATATGAACATAGGCACAAAAATTTTCATAAAATACTAGCAAACCAAACCCAACAACATATAAAAAGAATTATACAACATAACCACCAAAAAACCAAAACCAGGCCTCTTGCTGTCAAGTCAGTTCTGACTCGTAATGACCCTATAGGACAGAGTAGAACTGCCCCATAGGGTTTCCAAGTAGTAGCTGGTGGATTGGAACTGCCAACCTTTTGGTTAACAGCTAAGCTCTTAACTACGGCGCCAACAGGGCCCCACAACATAACCAAGTGGGATTTATTCCAGAAATGCAAGGTTGGTTTAACATCCAAAAACCAACTCATGTAATACACCATATCAATAGAATAAAAAACAAAACCACATGATCCTCTCAATAGATACAGAAATACCATTTGACAAAATTCAACATCATTACATGATAAAAACACTTGACAAATTAGGGATAAATGAGAACGTTCTCAACATGATAAATGGCATGCATCTACAGCTAACATCATACTTAATGATAAAAAATTAGATGCTTTTCCCCTAACATAAGGAACAAGACAAGGATGTTCACTCTTAAAATTCTATTTAACTTCGTACTGGAGGTTCTAGCCAGACAAGTAGGCAAGAATATGAAATAAAAGACATCCAGGTTTAAAAGGAAGAAATAAAACTCTATTTGCAGATGACATGGTCTTGTATATAGAAAATCTTAAGGAATCCATTAAAAAACAATTAGAATAAATGAGTTCAGCAAGGTTGCCAGATACAAGCTAAATATATAAAATTAAAATTGTGTTTCTATACACTTGCAATGAACAGTCCAAGAATAATATTAAGAAAACATGCTATCAAAAAGAATAAAATACTTAGGTATAAATTTAACAAAACTTATACTCTGAAAACCACAAAGCGTTGTTGAAAGAAATTGAAAACCTAAATAAAAGGAAAGACTTCCTGTGTGGACAGATTGTACAATTTACTATTGTTAAAATGGCAATACTCCTCAGATTGTTCTACATATTCAATGCAATCCCTGTCAGAAAATCAGCTGGCTTCTTTGTAGAAATTGACAAGCAGATCCTAAAAATCATATGGAAACTCAAGGGACTAGAAGAGCCAAAACAATTTTGAAAAAGAAAAACAAAGTTGTAGAACTCACACTTACTGATTTCAAAACTCACTACAAAACTACAGTAATCAAGTCAGCATGGTACTAGAATAGGAATACACATATAGGTCAATGGAATAGAACTAAGAGCCCAGAAAAAAAAAATCTTACATGTATAGTCAATTGTTTTTTTTTTTTTTTTACAAAAGTGCCAAGACAATTCAAACAGAGTTGTCTTTCCAACAAATGGTGCCAGGGCATCTGGAAATCCACCTCACTGGAATCACATCATATACAAAACTTAACTCAAAATAGACCATGACTAAATGTAAAAGACAAAACTATAAATTTCTTAGAAGAAACATTGGGTAAATCTTAGTGACCTTGTATTTGGCAATAGATTCTTAATATGACACCAAAGACAAAAGCAACAACAACAAAAAATAGATACATTGGCCTTAATCAAAAAAAATTTTTAAATTGTATCTCAGGGGACACTATCATGAAAGCGAAAAGACAAACAATGAAATGGCAGAAAATATTTGGAAATCATACATCTAATAAGGGGTTTGTATCAAGAATAAATAAAGAATTCATACAAATCAATAATAAAAAAACAAATAACACATTTTAAAAATGGGCAAAAGATCTGAATAGACATTTCTCCAAGAAAGATGTAATAATATCCAAGAAATAACCAGAGAATGGACAACGTGACAAACAAGTATGCTCACTACAGTAATATTTACTTAAAGTAAAAGAAAAAAAAATGGTAGCAACCTAGTTGTTCAAAAATGTTGTTGTTCTTAGGTGCCATCGAGTCGGTTCCGACTCATAGCAACCTTATGCACAACAGAATGGAACATTGCCCGGTCCTGTGCCATCCTTACCATCATTGTTAAACTTGAGCTCATTGTTGCAGCCACTGTGTCAACCCACCTCATTGAGGGTCTTCCTCTTTTCCACTGACCCTGTACTTTGCCAAGCATGATGTCCTGCTCCAGGGACTGATCCCTCTTGACAACATGTCCAAAGTATGTAAGACGCAGTCTTGCCATTTTTGCTTCTAAGGACCATTCTGTCAGTTTGTTGTACTGTGGGGGCTTGCATGTTGCTGTGATGCTGGAAGCTATGCCATGGGTATTCAGATGCCAGCAGGGTCACCCATGGAGGACAGGTTTCAGCTGAGCTTCCAGACTAAGACAGACTAGGAAGCGGGACCTGGCACTGTACTTCTGAAAGGCATTAGCCAGTGAAAACCTTATGAATAGCAGTGGAACACTGCCCCAAAATAGAGGAATAATTATATGAATTATGGTATATCGAGTCAACGAAAGAGGATATAGTTATTAAAACAATTTATGGAGAATGTGTAGGGAAATGATTAAGCCCAAGAGTTCTGAAGACTACTGCTTAAACCAGGTTCTACAACTTAGGAAATTCATGTCTTTGGGCAAATTACTTAACATTTCTAAGCTTCATGTGTAGGTTTCTGGTAAGACTAAAGGTATTACAAATGTGAATTGGACAAAGATATGGCAGTCTGGTCCTGTAAAGATTATAGCCTTAGAAGCCCTATGGGGTAGTTCTACTCTACCCTATAGGGTCCTTATGAGTCGGAATTGATGGGTTTAGTTTGTAGTTTTGGATCCGTTGGAAGTTCTTAGCACGTTGCATCACACGTCATTAATGCTAAATAAATATTTGAAGAAAATGTTCATGGTGTGCTTTTTTTTTTTTTTTAACATGCTGACATGCTCAACGTACAGTATAAAAATATTGAATGAATGATTACGTAAATGCGTACCTAACTAAAAACCAAACCCGTTGCCATTGACTCATAGCAACCCTATAGGACAGAGTAGAACTGCCCCATAGTGTTTCCAAGACTGTAATCTTTGTGGAAGCAGGCTGCCACATCCTTCTCCACAGAGCAGCTGATGGATTCAAACTGTCGACCTTTCAGTTAGCAGCAGAGTGCTTAACTACTGCACCACCAGGGCTTCTAAATGGGTGTATAGTATGGTTGAATGGGTGGATACAGAAATATATAATGGATTATTAGTTTATTCCCTATCATTCCTCTAGCGGGAGAGGTCATCCTGATTATTATTTCACCGTTCATGTGTCAGATTCTTTTATCAATCCATTTCATTGAAAGTTTTCCTTGGCCCTCTACTTTACCCAACATTATATCCTTTTCTAGTGATTGATCTTTCCTGACCAAATGACATAAGGGCAGCGACAATGGACTCAAACTTACCAATGATTATAAGGATAGCACACACCACGCAATGTTCTGTTGTGTTATCTCTTATACCTAAAGTCACTGTGAGGCAGAGGCTACTTGATGGCAACTAACAACAACATCTCTGACTATCTTTTTTTGAGGATCTTTCTTAATATTTCACGTTTTTTTTTGTCTTGCCTGATTTTCCTATGCACCTCTACTAAGAGAATGTGACCCTTCCAAGAATTATTCCTGGATCCCAGAGAGAATAGGCTGTGTTTTTACTGCACAGACACCATAGTTGCTACTATTACATTCCTGTCATTACTTCCCTTGCTGGAGGCAGCCTGCAGTTGATACGTACTACAAATATATCCCTTCTTCAACATACTCAATTTTTTAATCACCCCTTGATAGCAATTAGCAATCAAATTCTTAATTAGCATAAATCCACCCAGCTATGTTGCACCTAATAAATCAATTAATTCAATTCACATGGAGGGGATGGTATTTAGTGCTATATTTCGTTCTTTACTGACCATCATTGTGTGTGGTGGCTATATGTACAGTAAAGACATGATATCCAAACAGAATTTTTATTTTCCACTGTTTTGCAGTCTGTCAGGTAAGTGGAGAATGTGGTTGGTGTTTTTAATGTAGAAAGGGATTTACCAGCAGGCCTCTGAAGACCAAAGCAGAAATTAGGAGTCTAGTGTAGTTTATAAGCAGGTTCATCGTTCAGGTTACAGCCTTCTCAGATATACCTGATGATGTGCAGTGTCATTCATTTCAGACTCAAATTGTATTTGCTCAGTAGAAAACAGTGATATTATATCCTCTGTTGTTGCAATAAGGGCTGCTGAATAGTGGAATAGAGGTTCCAGAAACATGTCCAGAATGAATTCCACATAATTATACTTTGCCCCCTAGTCTCCTGGAGGGTACATAGTTTAGGGAAAGAGGGCAAACTTACAATTTCATTTTTAAAATCAACTTGAAAGACCTTCAAATAGAAAGAAGTTTTTTTTCACCATTTAATTTTATATTTGCCTCCTGATGGAGAAAGTTCTTTGGGGTAATGGTAGTAGAGAGGGAATGTGCAGAAAACTTTAATGATCAAAACGAACTCTTTTAAAATGGATTGAGTTTTTTTTATGCGAACACTATTACATGTCAATTCCTTAATTATTACAGATATCTTCACTTTTAGATCTAAGTGTAATGTGTTACCAGACTGAAAGTAACTTAGTGAACTAGAATTATTTTTAAAAAAATCTAAAATTTGCCAAATGTAATCAATTTGTTAAAACCAAAAGACCCAGTGCTGTCGAGTCGATTCCAATTCAATTTATTGGAATGCTTAAATATGGAATGTAATACACTGTGCTCACACGGAACCTGTATAAAAACTAAGAGGCAGTTGCTCGAACAGAACAAGGGGATACTGCGTGGTTTAAAATCATGAAAGGTGTGCGCCAGGGTTGTATCCTTTCATCATACATAATCAATCTGTATGCTGAGCAAATAATCCCAGAAACTGAACTATATGAAGAAGAACAGGCACCTGGATTGCAGGAAGACTCATTAACAACCTGAGATATGCAGAAGACATAACCTTGCTTGCTGAAAGCAAAGAGGACTTGGAACACTTACCGATAAATATCAAAGACTACCACCTTCAGTATGGATTACACCTCAACATAAAGAAAACAAATATCCTCACAACTAGGCCAATAGGCAACATCATGATAAACGAAGAAAAGATTGAAGTTGTCAAGGATTTCATTTTACTTGGATCCATAATCAACACACATGGAAGCAGCAGTCAAGAAATCAAGCAATGTATTGCATTTTGGCAAATCTGCTGCAAAAGACCTCTTAATGTATTAAAAAGCAAAGATGTCAAGATGTCACCTTGAAGACTAAGGTGTGCCTGACCCAAGCCATGGTATTTTCAATTGCCTCATATGCATGCAAAAGCTGAACAATGAATAAGGAAGACCAATGAAGTATTGATGTCTTTGAATTATGGTATTCGTGAAGAATATTGAATATATCATTGACTGCCAGATGAACAAAGAAATCTGTCTTGGAACAAGTACAGCCAGAATGCTCCTTAGAAGAGACGATGGTGAAAGTTCATCTTACATACTTTGGACCTGTTATTATGAAGGACCACTTCCTGGTGAAGGACATCATGCTTGGTAAAGAAGAAGATCGCAAAAAAGATGAAGACCCTCCACAAGATGGATTGACATAGTGGCTGCAATAATGGGTTCAAACATAGCAACAATTGTGAGGATGGTGCAGGAACAGGCAGTGTTTGGTTCTGTTGTACATAGAGTCTCTATGGAACCAACTCAGCGGCACCTAATAACAACACCATTGTAGCGTAATAGACTGTATTTCATTCAAAAGTCTAAAAATACTGTTGTAGATTGATAAATAAAATCTTAGTAATCTATTCTGACTCAGGCTTGGCATTAAAAAAAAAAAGTATATAGGAATCTCAGAATCAGAATCAGCCTGGAAAAGTGGCAGACTAGGGGGAACGAGGCAAAGACTAATGAACGAACACCGCTTCAGAGCTAGCACCTATGGAAATACAGTCTCAGTCTTAGGGACTGTGTACCAGAGGTTGAAAGAAAATTTTGGCTTAACCTTTTTTTAATATTGAGCTATAATTCACGTATCATAAAATCCAGCCATGTAAAGTGTACGATTCAGTGGTTTTCAGTATATTTACAGAATTCTGCAAACATCACCATTATCTAATTCCCAAATATCTTCATCACCCTCAGAAGAAACTTCCCACCTATTAGCAGTAATGCTTCATTCCTATCCTCTCTGCTCTAGCCCCTGGCAACCATTAATCTATATTCTGTCTCTATGGATTTGCCTATTCTGGACAATTTATGTAAATAGAATCATACAATATGTGGCCTTTTGTGCCTAACTGCTTTATTTAACTTAGTATAACGTTTTCAAGATCATGTATGCTGTAGCATGTATCAGTACTTCGTTTATTTTTATGGTTGAATAACGATCCATTGTGTAAGAATACTGCATTTTGTTCATCCATTCATTAGTTGATGGACATTTGGGCTGTTTCCCAGCTACCATTTTTTTTTTTTATCGTTATGAATAATGCTGCTGTGAGCATTTGTGTACACATTTTTGCATGCATACTGTTTTCAATTCTCTTGGATACAGACCTATGAGTAGAATTACTGGGTTATATGGTAACTCTATGTTTAAACTTTTGAGGAACTGCCAGACTATCGTCCAAAGTGGCTGTATCATTTTATAATCCATATCTCCACATTCTTATCAACACTTGTTATTGTCTATCTTTTTTTTTTTCAGTCATTACAGTTGTTGTGAAATGATATTTCCTTGTGGTTTTGATTTACATTTCCTTAATGGCTAATGATGTTTAAGCATCTTTTCGTGAGCTTATTAGCTTATTTCTGTACCTGTAGCATCTTTATTTCCCTTTCTCTTCAGTTGTGTTTTAATAATTCTACTCAAGTCTTACATAAAGTGTGAGAATAAAGACATAGAATAAATGAGAATCTTCTTTAACAATCTTTATTCAGCTAATATCTGAAGAAAGAAGATTTCTTGCTGTTAAAAATATCATGTTGGCCATTTGTATATCTTCTTTAGAGAGTATCTATTTAAGTCCTTTGTCCATTTTTTAATTGGGTCATTTGTCTTTTTGTTGTTGAGTTGCAGGAGTTCTTCATATATTCCAGATAATAAACCCATTGTGGTTATTTTTAATAAAGCTAAACACCATTTATTGAACCTCATTGAGTCAGGCACTGTTGGTGTCACTCAATGACTAGTCCCACCTTTGTCTTTAGTATACAGAACCCCAAGGAAGCAACAGACCTGGAGAAGATAGGCCCCTCCACCAGCCTAAGGATTAGACCATGATTGAGTTTAGATTTAGATTCTAAATCAAGTATAATATGCCCATTCCCCTTTGCTAGTGATTGGTTTATAGGTGGGCATGTGACCCTGTTCAGGTTTTTGAAAGGTGAGAGAAAGTTTGATGTAGGGATGCCAGGTAGAGATTTTACTTTCTCATGAAAAGAAAAAGGCAAGGAGACCTGCCTCCCCTTTCTACTTTGAAAATGGTTGGGTAATGACTTAATGTTTCAAGTTGTAATAGCCACCTTGCAACCAATTTAGCCATAAGCCATAAGCCCAAGGATAAATACTAACATATGAGGATGGCAGAGTTTAAAGATATAAATCAGCTGACATCATTGGAACCATTAACCTACTCTAGATTTTGTGTTTTATGAGATAATACACGCTTAAGAAAGAGTTGCAACTTGAGGCCAAATGAAAATTAACTCACGCTCAAGGAAGGATAAGGCATATAGTTTGCAATTTTCCCACTAGAGCTGACTTCTCAGTTTTGGAAATCTTTTCTAAATCCCCAAACCTGTGGCTCAGGAGACCAGAAGACTCATCCCAGGTCTAACCAATCTCTGACATGTCACCCCACCAATCTGAATCTAAGTTTCCTCACCATGAAAGAAGGGAATTGGATGGAAATAATCTTAAGGCCCTTCATAGCTCTCTAGTTTCAAGAAACTGGGACCAGAAAACTAGGAATAGAGGTATAGTTTATTATAATTCTAAAAGGGTATTCATTGTTGAGAATGCGTTATGTATATATGTTTTATATAGTCTTAATGAAAGTGTTTTATGTGTGAAAATATTGTTACTCTCCAACACAACTATAAACTCATGGGCCAAATGCCCCAGTGCAGAACTCAGGTTCTCAGGTAGTAATTTTGACAGGGAGAAGCCTTGTCCATACCAAACAAATAGTTGTGTGGGAAATTATTTTGATACAGGGGTGGCCTAAAAGTACCCTACTAGGTAAGCTCTCACAGACATTACAGAACAGAAAGGCTCACAGGTCAAATTAAAATGTTCAAAACACATAGTTTCCCAAATTAATTTAAAACATCCATTGAGAAGCTTGGGGAAAGAGATGAATTTGGTTAACAACCTTAGGATAACACGGAAGCTTTCACTTAGGAGGTAGAAAGCTGGAAAAAAAACATTGTTCCCATCTTTAAAACAGAAAAAAACTGCATTCTCTGCAAAATAATTGTAGCAAACTAACCCAAAATCTAAGGAAAAACAGGTACCTCCAAAGAGAAATGGGTCGCAAACATTTGTTTACCTGGGGCAGATGTGGGATGCCATACAAGCCAGTAAGAAATGTAGCCTTTTATCCAAGGATCTTATCAGGTGCTCACAAGGAAGACTGGAGACCAGACAGACAGAGAAAGCCTCTCTCTCAGGTGGTGCAGACCCAGGGGAAGGGAACAGCAGCCACTGCTGTAAGGGCACAAAGCCCAGCCCATTCCCTTCTCGCCTGTGAAATAAAAGCCTAACCCACTGGGGGAAGGTTAACAAACTCTGTCACCAGGGAACCCATGCAGCTGGAGGAAGGGAACAGAAAGCAATAAAAACAACTTCTAGTTTATTATGGATCCCCTACAACTGGGGACTTGTGGGTTCCCTAGACTCAGGAACACAGTCCCTAAGACTGAGACTGAACCAGAACAACAGAGAACCCAAACCCTCAACCTCCACCATCAGACAATAAAGCTTTGAGTAATAAGCAAGAGCAGTTTGCTACTGGGAAAAGGCTAAGAGAATGGAGAAAGTTCCCTCTCTGAGGCACAAAGAGAGGGCTTTAAATCTAAGATGCATCAATTGGTCCCAACCCACCTGGAGCAAAGGAGAATGAAGAACACCAAAGACACAAGAAAAATATCAGCCCAAGAGACAGAAAGGGCCATATAAAGCAGAAACTCAATCAACCTGAGACCAGAAGAACTAGATGGTGCCCAGCTACCAGCAATGACTACACTGATAGGGAATACAACAGAGAGTCCCTGACAGAGCAGGAAAAAAGCGGGTTGCAGAACTCAAATTCTAGTAAAAAGACCAGATTTAATGATCTGACTGAAACTGGAGGGACCCCAGAAGACAGGGCCCCTGGACTCTCTGTTAGACCAAAACTAAAACCATTCCCGAAGCCAACTCTTCAGACAAAGATTAGAGTGGACTATAAGACATAAAATGATAAATTGTGAAGAATGTGCTTCATAGCTCAAGTAGATACATGAGACTAAATGGGCAGCTCCTATCCAGAGGCGTGATGAGAAGGCAAAAAGGGACAAGAGCTGGTTGACTGGACACAGGAAATACAGAATGGAAAGGAGGAGTGTGCTGTCACATTACAAGGAGAGCAACTAGGGTCACATAACAATGTGTGTATAAATTTTTGTATGAGAAACTAACTTGACCTGTAAACTTTCACATAAAGCACAAAAAAAAAAAAAAAGAGAGAGAGAAGGCCTTAAGCTGAGGGTAGTCCTTGAGAAAAAACTGTCTGGCAAACCAGCCCCCACCTTAAGTACAAAGTAAACCAGAGGAATTTGAAACCTGTGATGGACTGAAAATAGCCATAAGAACAATAAAACAAATCCAGCTCAACCTCTAACTAAACTGACTCAACATCCCACACTAAAGGCCTAGAAAAAGAAGAGGCATACCCACTTACAAATACTACTGTCTTACAAAATACATCCAGCATTCAATCAATACTAACCACAGCTCTTTCCCAGCCACTGCTGAGTTGTGCAGAGGATTCATTCAAGATTTGGCTCCACCTATAACCTACCTCCATGGCTAAGGAAGGCACTGCCACTGGAGGTGTAACGGACATTAGTACTGCTTTACAAGAGGCGTGAAGACCACCCTCATCCACAATGGGCTAGCATATGGAATTCTCAAAAATGCCAAAGCCTTAAACAAGCCCATCTTTCAGTACTTGTATCCAACTGTGCTGAGTCTATGTATGTGAAGTTGGTAGAGGGTCTTTGTGCTGAACAGCAAATTAACCTGATTAAGGTCAATAACTCCTACACATCTGTCAGTTTGTTGTACCGTGGAGGCTTTTATGTTGCTGTGATGCTAGAAGCTATGCCACCGGTATTCAAATACAAGCAGGGTCACCCATGGTAGACAGATTTCAGCTGAACTTCCAGACTAAGACAGGCTAGGAAGAAGGGCCCGGCAGTCTACTTCCGAAAAGGATTATCCAGTGAAAACCTTATGAATAGCAGCAGAACATTGTCTGATGTAGTGCCAGAAGATAAGCCCCTCAGGTTAGAAGGCACTCCTGAACATTGAGTAGCTAAAGCAAAAGGAAGAAATGAAGTAAAAGAGCTGAACGCAAGATTCCAAAGGGTAGCTCTAGAAGACAAAGTAAAGTATTATAATGACATGTGCAAAGACCTGGGGGTAGAAAACCAAAAGGGAAGAACATGCTTGGCATTTCTCAAGCTGAAAGAACTGAAGAAAAAATTCAAGCCTCAAGTTGCATTATTGAAGGATTCTACAGGGAAAATATTAAGTGACACACAAAAAAACAAACGAAACCTAGTACTGTCGAGTCGATTCTGACTCATAGTGACCCTATAGGACAGAGTAGAACTGCCCCATAGAGTTTCCAAGGAGCGCCTGGTGGTTTTGAACTGCTGACTCTTTGGTTTGCAGCCGTAGCACTTAACCACTACGCCACCAGGGTTTCCTAAATGACACAGGAAGCATCTAAAGAAGATGGAAGGAATATACACAGTCACTATACTAAAAAGAATTGGTCGATGTTCAACCGTTTCAGGAGGTAGCATATGATCAGGAACCAATGGTACGGAAGGAGGAAGTCCAAGATGCACTGAAGGCACTGGCGAAAAACAAGGCTCCAGGAATTGACAGAATACCAGTTGAGATATTTCAACACATGGATGCAGCGCCGGAAGTCCTCACTTGTCTATGCCAAGAAATTTGGAAGACAACTACCTGGCCAACCAACGGGAAGAGACCCGTATTTGTGCCTATTCTCAAGAAAGGTGATCCAAACAAATGCGGAAATTATCTAACAACATCATTAATATCACATGCAAGCAAAATTTTGCTGAAGATCAGTCAAAATCAGCTGCGGCAGCATATCAACAGGGAACTGTCAGAAATTTCAGACGGATTCGAAAGAGGATGTGGAACCAGGGATATCACTGCTGATGGCAGAAAGTAGAGAATACCAGAAGGATGTTTACCTGTGTTTTATTGACTATGCAAAGGCATCCAACTGTGTGGATCATAACAAATTATAGGTAACATTTCAAAGGATGAGAATTTCACAACACTTAATTGTGGTCATGAGGAACCTGTACATAGATCAAGAGGCAGTCATTGGGAGCAGAACAAGGGGATGCTGTGTGGTTTAAAGTCAGGAAAGATGTGCATCAGTGTTGTATCCTTTCACCAGACTTATTCAATCTGCATGCTGAGCAAATAATCCAAGAAGCTAGACTCTACGAAGAACATTCCATAAGGTTTTGAGGAAGACTCATTAATAACCTGCGATGTGCAAATGACACAACCTTGCTTCCTCAAAGTGAAGAGGACTTGAAGCACAACTGGACCAATAAGCAACATTGTGAAAATATTGAAGTTGTCGAGGATTTCATTTTACTTGGATCCACAATCAACACCCATGGAAGCAACAGTCAAGAAATCAAAAGAAGCATTGCATTGGGCGAGCCTGCTCCAAAGGACCTCTTTAAAGTGTTGAAAAGCAAAGATGTCACCTTGAAGACTAAGGCGTGCCTCACCCAAGCCATGGTGTTTTCAATTGTCACACATGCATGCGAAAGCTGGACGATGAATAAGATACCAAAGAAGAATTGATGCCTTTGAATTGTGGCGTTGGCGAAGAATATTGAGTATACAATGGACTGCTAAAAGAACAAACACATCTGTCGTGGAAGAAGTACAACCAGAATGCTCCTTAGAAGCAAGGATGGCAAGACTATGTCTCATATACTTTGGACATGTTATCAGGAGGGATCAGCCCCTGCAGATGGACATTATTTTTGGTAAAGTAGAGGGCCAGCAAAAAAGAGGAAAGCCCTCAACAAGATGGATTGACACAGTGGCTGCAACAGTGGGCTCAAGCATAACAATAATTGTGAGGACAGTGCAGGACCAGGCAGTGTTTTGTTATGTTGTACATAGGGTTGCTATGGGTCAGAACCAACTCAACGGCACCTAACAACAACAACAAGGTCAATAACAACAAGAAATCAGGGAAGCGGGTAGGCCTTGGCAAAATTAACAGAGGGGAAATCCAGAAAAGTGGTTTACTGTAGTAGTGTAGTTGTTAAGGATTATAACAAAGAGTTTCAGGCCAAGGACATAATCAAAGACTATTTCAAATGCAAAGAATGAATAAATAAAAAACTTGGCTCTCAAAAACAGAACAAAAAACTAACCAAAAAGCAGCAAGAAAAGGGCAATTAGTAGACTCAGCTATAACCCACATGTTGGAACTATGGG
Organism: Elephas maximus indicus; assembly: GCF_024166365.1. Taxonomy (NCBI): domain Eukaryota; kingdom Metazoa; phylum Chordata; class Mammalia; order Proboscidea; family Elephantidae; genus Elephas; species Elephas maximus. The sequence continues at coordinate 26,912,888 of NC_064827.1, read as the reverse complement.
ACAAAAATAATTGGACAGGGAATTTAAAATAACTACAATTAGTATGTTAAAGGCACAAGTGGAAAAGGTAGACAACATGAATAAACAGATGGGGAATTTCAGCATGGATATAGAAACTATAAGAACCAGTCAAATGAAAGGCTAGAAATGAAAAAGCACAATTACAGAAATGAAAATTGCCTTCACCAGGAGACCTGGCACAGCTAAGAAAAGAATCAGTGAACTTGAAGATAGAAATTACGCAAATTGAAATACAAAGAGGAAAATAAATTTTAGAAAGAAAAAATAAAGCATTCAAAACTGTGAAACAACATCAAACTGTATAACATGCAGGCAGTCCCCAGATTACAAAGGAGTCCCGTTCCTAAATCTGTCTTTAAGTCAAATTTGTATGTAAGTAGGTACAGTTAGTCAAGTGTTTGTCATAGTATATAGTATATATATATAGAAAAAAAAAAAAAACTTTTTTAGTTTTTTTATATATACTATATAGTATATTTTTTATATTAAAAAATAGTATATAGTATATAAAAATATATATATAGTATATAGTGTATAGTGTATAGTATATAGTATAGCTTTCTATGCATAAAAATTTTAAAGAAACACTTCCAGATGCACTAAAACATCTTTAACATAATAATAACAATGTTTTGATGTGCATTGCCAGCTAGTACCCATTTGTTATTACAAACCATTGTATGTACCTCAAATTTTTAATATAATAGGCATTACGGGGGTTGGCTCATAACTATGGATTGTACGTACATTCATAACCTGGGGAATGCCTGTTCTTGTAACTGAACTTCCAGTAGGACAAATTCAAGAGAATGGAACAGAATAAATATATGAAGATACAGTTAATGAGAATTTTCCAAAATTAACCAAAGTATCTTGGTTGTGGTCTTCTACCATTTCACTTATCCTCATAACCCTCCCATAGCTATACAACTACTCCTGCCACAGACCCTAAGCCCTTCCTTAGGTTTCTATTTCTGAATAGTTGGCATTGACCACACATTACCCCTTGCCCACTATCAGCAAATGTGCTGCTACTCACCATTCTTATGCACATAATAGACAAAACTAAGTAACTATTTTACTGTTTCCTATTGAGTCCAGATTGAGGTTGAGAATCCTTCTCAACACCATGTTGCAAGCAGCCTCTAGAAATCAACGTGAGTTGGCACTGTTGTTGAATGACTACACGTGCTCTGTTTAAAATGAAAACAGAGATTTATTGAGAGCAAAGGAGCCGGGAACACGCTGAATCTCACAAAATGAAAACCTGTGCTCGAAAACAGTGGAGTCACAGAGGCATATTTATGAGGTAAATATAGCATTGTGATTGGAAGTTGCAAGATTAGATAACCAGGAGGCAGGACAACTCGAAGCAGTGGCCTTACAGTGAGTGGTTGGAAACAGGAATATGGGCCGTTTGGATTGGATACACTCACAAAAATCTGCGGAAGTATGTGCTTGAAAAGGGGTCACAAGATGATTGATAGGGAGCCAGGGTCTGCTGGTCTGCCCAGCCAGAGGCCCGAGGTCACATGCCTATGAGTGGGAAGAAGTTAGTCTGCTGGTTCTACCTAGTAAGAAGCCCAGTCCCATATGCATATAAAGAAGTCAAAGTTACATTCTCAAGAATGCAGAAGCGGAAGTCATAAAATGTAGTCAGGCCTACACTTGAGCCAGCCACTCTAGGCATGCCAGGCTCCTCAGTTTTGGAACTCTTACACAGCACTTAAAATGAAACCAACTTGTCATCTCATGTCTATTTTTTCACTATGGATTATTCAGACATAATAGTAGCCTAGCCTAACTTAACATGGCACTGCCCTGGACTTTCCCAGGTTATGCCCCAGCTTAACAACTGGCACCTAATGATTGATTGAAAGGTGTTAAGTCACCATTAATAAACATTCACTTTGATAAGGGTTGGATTGACTGTCCTGTTCAGAGATCTGCTACCATTTCCTCAATTTACTGGGCACTTTAATGTCTCCATTCCTTTGCTCATGTTCTTTCTGCCTGGAAAGTCCTTTTGGTCTCAGCCAAATGGATTTTTCTAAACTGCAAATTTGATCACGTGCCTCAAGTGCTTAAAAACTTTCACTGGTTCCCCGTAACTTATAGGACAAAGTCCATACTCGTCAGTATGGTATGTTGTTATTAACTGCTGTCGAGTTGGCCCCCCACTCATGGTGACCCCGTGCATACTTAGATCAAACCACTGTGATCCATAGGGTTTTCACAGGCCGAGTTTTGGAAGTAGATCACAAGGCCTTTTTTCCTAATCTGCCTTAGTCTGGAAGCTCCACTGAAACCTATTTAGCATCATCGTAATGCGTCATCGTAACACACAAGACTCCACCAACAGATGGGTAGTAGCTGCACGTGCAGTACATTGTCCAGAAACCAAACCCAGGTCTGCTGCATGAAGGTGAGAACTCTGGGAGCTGCCTCTGACCTACCTCTCCAGGTATCTCAGGCCAGACTTCTTCCTCCCTCATCCCATATTTATTCTTCACCCATGCAAACCACCTTACAAAGTCACCTTTCCTCCATACCTTGTTCAACTTGCTCTTGCTTTGGGAAATGTCCTACTAAAACTGTGTGCCCGGTGAATGCCTATTCATATACTTTAAGTCTCAACTTAAGTATCACCTTCTCTTTGAAGTCTTTCTTAACCTGAAAATCACTAGTAGAACTAATCTCTCCCTTGTGTTTGTTGGGAGACAAATCTCCATGGGTCTCTCACATTTCTGATCATCTTGCAAGCAGAATGATTCCTTTGTTCTAGACTATCTTTTCAAGGATGTTTATATAGCAATCAGCCTTGGAAGATATAGTGTCTCACTCCAGAGCTGAGGGCAGATTTGTTTACTGTCCAGTATAGTAAAGATAATGTCTTCCTCCAGACAAAGACCACAAAGGCTTACAGACCACTGTAAAAGATTCAGATTCCCTAAGCTTGGAGTTCTTCTCCTATAGCGAAAACCGCTGCATGTTCAGGCATCACCTGGCCCTCTCTGCATTGCCCTGTGGGGATATGGATTTGGGGAACCAGAAGAAATGCTGACACTCTGACTACTGTTATCTTCATGAGTAATACGTTTCCTTGTCTCTGATCCAGGAGTCTTATGTCTTCTGTGAAAATCCATGAAACTGTGGCAGGCCAACTTGTTAGCTTGCAAAAACTAAGCCAAACTCATTGTCATTGAGTCAATTGTGACTCATAGCAACCCTATAAGACAGAATAGAACTACCCCATAGGTTTTCCAATGAGTGGCTGGTGGATCCAAACTGCCAACCTTAAGATTAGCAGACAAGTTCTTAACCACTGCGCCACCAGGGTTCCTCATAGCTTCTGTTAAAATCCATGAAATCGTGGCAGGCTGTTAGCTTGCAAGTAGGGTAAAATCTCATACCCTTCACACAATTCTTTATACTATTGTCCCTGAACTCTACAACACTTCTAGAATTAAACATAATTTTATTGCATTTATTGGATACCTACTATATGCTAAGCTCCCTGGGTGGCACAAAGTCTTTGTGTCCAGCTACTAACCTAAAGGTTGGTGGTTCAATTCTATGCAGAGGTGCATGGAAGAAAGGCCTGGCAATTTGCTTTCATGAAGTTATAAAGATTACAGCCAAGAAAACTTCATGGAGCAGTTCTACTCTGTAACACATGGGGTCGCCATGAGTTAGAATGAACTTGATGGCAACAGGTCTGGGGTTTTACTGTGTGCTAGATATGACAACTGGAGACCTGCTGGTACAGTGGTTAAGAGCTCAGCTACTAACGAAAATGTCAGCAGTTCAAATCTACCAGCCACTCCTTGGAAACCCTATGGGGAAGTTCTAATCTATTCTTTAGGGTTACTGTAAGTCTAAATTGATTCAACGGTAATGTTGTTGTTGTTAGGTGCCATCAAGTCGGTTCTGACTCATAGCAACCCTATGCACAACAGAAAGAAACACTAACCTATCCTGTGCCATCCTCACAATTGTTGCCATGCTTGAGCCCATTTTTGCAGCCACTGTGTCAATCCATCTGGCTGAGGGTCTTCCTCTTTTTTGCTGACCCTCTATTTTACCAGGCATGATGTCCTTCTTCAGGAAGGGATCACTCCCGATAACCTGTCCAAAGTATGTGAAATGTGGTCTTGCCACTCTTGTTTCTAAGGAGCATTCTGGCTGTACTTCTTCCAAGAGAGACTTGTTTGTTCTTTTGGCAGGCCATGGTATATTCAATATTCTACACCAACACCACAATTCAAAGGCATAAATTTTACTTTGGTCTTCCTTGTTCATTGTCCAGCTTTTGCATGCATATGAGGTAAAGGAAAACACCATGGCTGGGGTCAGGCACACTTTAGTTCTCTCCAGGTGACATCCTTGTTTTTTAACACTTTAAGGGGGTCTTTTGCAACAGATTTGCCCAATGCAATGTGTCTTTTGATTTCCTGACTGCTACTTCCACAGGTGTTGATTGTGGATCTAAGTAAAATGAAATCCTTCACAACTTCAATCTTTTCTCCGTTTATTATGATGTTGCTTACTGGTCCAGTTGTGAGGACTTTTGTTTTCTTTATGTTGAGGTATAATCCCTACCGAAGGCTGTGGATTTAATCTTCATCAGAAAGTGCTTCAAGTCCTTTTCACCTTCAGCAAGCAAGGTTGTGTTATCTGCATATCTCAGGTTGTTAGTCTTCATCCAATCCTGATGCCCTGTTCATCTTCATATAGCCCAGCTTCTCAAATTATTAGCTCAGCATACAGATTGAATAGATTTGGTGAAAGGATACAACCCTGACGCACACCTTCCCTGACTCTAAACCACGTAGTATCCCCTTGTTCTGTTCAAATGACTGCCTCTTGTTCCATGTACAGATTCCTCATGAGCACAACTAAGTGTTCTGGAATTCCTACTCTACATAATGTTATCTACAATTTGGTATGATCCACAGTTGAATGCCTTAGCATAGTCAATAAAACACAGGTAAACATTTTTCTGGTATTCTCTGCTTTAGCCAAGGTCCATCTGACATCAGCAATGATATCCCTGGTTCCATGACCTCTTCTAGATTCGGCTTGAATTTCTGGCAGTTTCCTGTCGATATACTGCTACAGAGGCTTTTGAATGATCTTCAGCAAAATTTTGCTTGCATGTGATATTAATGATAAAAAAAACCAAACCTGTTGCCGTTGAGTCAATTCTGACCCATAGTGACCCTATAGGGCAGAGTAAAACTGCACCATAGAGTTTCCAAGGAGTGCCTGGTGGATCTGAACTGCTGATCTTTTGGTTACCAGCCATAGCACTTAACCACTACGCCACCAGGTTTTCCAATATTAACGATATTGTTCGATATTTTCCACATTTGGTTGGATCACCTTTCTTGGGAATAGCCATAAATATGGATCTCTGACAGTCAGTTGGCCAGGTAGCTGTCTTCCAAATTTCTTGGCATAGACCACAGAAAAGGAACACTTCCAGCACTGCGTCCATTTGTTGAAACATCTCAATTGGTATTTTGACAATTCTGGAGACTTGTTTGTTGCCAATGCTTACAGTGCAGCTTGGACTTCTTCCTTCAGTACCATTGGTTCTGAAATGGTTGAACGTTGACCTATTCTTTTTGGTATAGTGACTCTGTGTATTTCTTCCATTTTCTTTCGATGCTGCCTGTGTTGTTTAATATTTTCCCCATAGAATCCTTCAGTGCTGCAACTCGAGGCTTGAATTTTTTTCTTCAGTTCTTTGGGCTTGAGAAATGCTGAGCGTGTTCTTCCTTTTTGGTTTTCTATCTCCAGCTCTTTGCACATGTCATTATAATACTTTACCTTGTCTTCTCAAGCCACACTTGGAAATCTTCTGTTCAGCTCTTTTACTTCATCATTTTTCCTTTTTGCTTTAACTACTCAACATTCAAGAGCAAGTTTCAGAGTCTCTTCTGACATCCATTTAGGTCTCTTCTTTCTCTCCTTTTTTTCTAAGGACCTCTTGCTTTCCTCATGTATGATGTCCTTGATATCATTCCACAATTTATCTGGTCTTTTTCTGGTTTTCAGTCATTAGTGTTCAATGTGCCAAATCTATTCTTGAGATGGTCTCTAAAATCAGGTGGGATACACTCAAGGTCATACTTTGGCTCTCATGGACTTATTCTAATTTTCTTCAGTTTCAACTTGAACTTGCATATGAGTAATTGATGGTCTGTTCCACAGTCAGCCCCTGGCCTTGTTCTGACTGATGATATTGAGCTTTTCCATCATTTCTTTCTACAGATGCAGTCGATTTGATTCCTGCATATTCTGTCTAGCGAGGTCCATGTGTATAGTCACCGTTTATGTTGGTGAAAAAAGGTATTTGCAATGAAGAAGTCATTAGTCTTGCAAAATTCCATCAGGTGATCTCCAGCATCATTTCTATCACCAAGGCCATATCTTCCAACTACCAATCCTTCTTTCTTTTCCAACTTTGACATTTCAATCACCAGTAATTATCAGTGCATCCTGATTGCATGTTTGATCAATTTCAGACTGCAGAAGTTGGTAAAAATCTTCCATTTCTTCATCTTTGGCCTTAGTGGTTGGTGCATAAATTTGAAAAATGGTCACATTAACTGGTCTTCCTTGTAGGCATATGAATGTTATCCTATCACTGTTAGCATTGTACTTCAGGATAGATCTTGAAATGTTCCTTTTGCCAATTAATACAATGCCATTCCTCTTCAAGTTGTCATCCCCGGCATAGTAGACCATATGATTGTCTGATTCAAAATGACCAATACCAGTCCATTTCAGCTCACTAATGCCTAAGGTATCAATGTTTATGTGTTCCATTTCATTTCTGACATTTTCCAGTTTTCCTAGATTCATACTTCAGACATTCCATGTTCCGATTATTAATAGATGTTTGCAGCTTTTTCTTCTCATTTTGAGTCGTGCTACATCAGCAAATGAAGGTCCTGAAAGCTTTACTCCAATCATGTCATTAAAGTTGACTCCACTTTGAGGAGGCAGCTCTTCCCCAGTTGTCTTTTGAGTGCCTTCCAACCTGAGGGACTCATCTTCCTGTACTATATCAGACTATGTTTGGCTGCTATTCATAAGGCCTTCAGTGGCTAACTCATTTCAGAAGTAGACTGCCGGGTCCTTCTTCCTAGTCTGTCTTAGTCTGGAAGGTCAGCTGAAATCTATCTGCCATGGGTGACCCTGCCATATTTGAATACTGGTGGCATAGCTTCTAGCATCACAGCAACACACAAGCCCCCACAGTATGACAAACTGACAGATGGCAATGAGTTTGGTTTTTTGTTTTGTAGACACTAAAACCAGGTTTTGAGGACAGAAGTCCATAGGCATTCCTACTCTCAAGGAGCTTAAACCTCAGTGCAGAAGCAGACAACAAACAATTTAAATTCTTCAGGATAATTTATAAGGTAGCACTTAAAGGAACACAGAAAAAGGAAAACACATGGCTGGTCTGAGCATTAAAGGAAGGCTTCTGAAAGGTGGTAGGGTTTTATTCCAGACTTGTAAGATGAGAATTTTCCTGGGCAACACTCTTTTCACAGAATCAGGCCAAGTGCACTCCAGAAACCAAAGGGATTCCCTTTCCTCACCCTGATTATTCTCATGTTAATCATTTTATCTAAAGATGAATATAGTATCGTAAGGAAAGTATAAAAAGGATCAGAAAAGGAATGATGAGTTGAAATTACTTTTTACACTAGAAAAAATAATAGTTTGGGGAAAGAGTACAGTAGTGTTTTTTTTTTTTTTTTTAAACTATAGATCGTGGGAAGTTTTAGATTCCATTTAAATACAATACAAACATAAGTCAATTTAGAAGCCTCTAGGGGAACAGTTGCACAGATTGCTTTCTTTTCAGTACTTAAATTTTGGGAGGGACTTAAATATTAGGGAGGATATTTTACAGAAATTTTATATTGATGAATTCATTGATTTGGAAGTGAGAAATGCAATGGTGCTTATTTTTGCTCTGCTCTGGGAGGCAGTAGTGCATAGTGTGAAAATCAAGACTTTGAGGCAGAAGACCTGGATTTCAATCCCTTGGGCATATCCCCTAAAGACTCAACCTAAGTTTCCTCAAATGTAAAACTGGGTTACTAATACTAACCTCATAGGGTTGCAGTGATGATTAAACAAGATAAAACCCGTCATCGAGTAAGTTGAGACTCACAGCGACTCTGTAGGACATAGTAGAACTGCTCCACAGTGTTTTCAAGGCTGTAATCTTCACAGGACCAGACTACCTCATCTTTCTCCAGTAGACCAGCTGATGGGTTCAAACTGCCTACCTTTTGGTTAGCAGCTGAGTGCTTAACCCGTGCACCACCAGGACCCTTTTTAAATAAGATAATGCATGTAAAATGTTTGATAGAGCATCAGGCATTCAGTTGGCTGCTATTATTATCATCCCATTATCATCATCATTATTATTCCTCTTGCTCCTTCTCTCCACAGAGGCCCTGCATAACAAGACACATCCAAATAACTGCAGTATGATCTCACAGACCTAGTCTTTCTGTGAGAGTATGGAAAAAATATTTAACATGTTGTTTCTACGATTTACTCATTTGTGAAATGGTTGTTAACTGATCAGCCTTTGGGTGGAGACAGGCCCTCAATAAGCAACACATTTTAGCTTGGGGTTCAGAGTTAAACAAGACTCTTGAAATGTGCAGCTCACACAGGAAATGCACATAAAAGTCCCCTAGAATAGCCCTTGTCTCTTAATTTACTGTGAGTTGTACCCAAAATTAAAAAACAAAGATTAATTTCCCTGGCCATGTATATTACAAACAAAAGACAACCAAGGTGTACATACTTTCAGTTCCCAAAGCACTTTCATGCACATTATCCCATCTGATGAGGTCATGCAGCTGATAAATGACAGAGTCTGGATTTCTGACTTTAAATTTTGTGCTCTTTCGTCTTTGTCATGTCTTTAGTCTATGAAATGTTTTGGAGGCTCATTACAGTGCAGTCTTCAGGAAAATTATTTGTGAGAGATTACTTACGGAAGATGGATGAAGGCACTCTACAGCTGTGGTGCAGTGATTGCTTAACACAGCCCCTCCAGCCATAGCCTTTGTAACGCCCACCAAATGACTGGGTGGGGCTATGCAAATGAGGTGCTCATGGCCCATCAAGGGAATTGGATAGCTTGTTAATAATGCAAATAAGGTGTTATGGAGCCCTATGGGGGTGAGAACCATGCAAATAAGGTATATGGAACCCTAATGAGGAGACTGGTCAGTTTTGCCATCCCACTAGGCTTAAAGGAAGACATGGAGAGAGAGAGAAAGGAGCTATAACATGGAAGACAGAGAGAGGCAGCAGAGGCAACAGAACCAGGACAGAGAAGGAGAACAGTAACACTGGAGATGGTGAGAAATAGCAACAGAGAAATGGTGGAAGCAGAGGCAGCAGAACCAGGAGAATGGCAGGAAACCTCACAGTGGACTTCATGGCACATGGAGTGAGAAAGCTGGGAGCCTTAGAGCAAGAAGCTTCCTGGCAAAGTGGGATGCCCCCAGGCACTTCTTGGCAGAGCTAAAGAGCTTTGTAACAATTGCCCGAGCAAGACAGAGGCCGGGACAAGAGACCAAGGGGCTAAGGGCCAGAGAAAGGCCTGCTTGTGATCATGGCTGAGAAGAGGCTGTCCTGAACAAAGAACTGTATAATGACTCTTTCATAATCCTGAATTGTAACCTGTAACTTTCCCAATAAACCCCATTACTATGAGTGTGGTCTGTGAGTTCTGTGTAATCATTGCAATGAATTATCAAACCCAGTGGAGAAGTAGAGAATGCTATGGGAGAGATGGTTGGTGTCAGAATAGGTAAAAAGGTTGGAGGGTGGAGGCATATCTGACCTCCACCTCATAGCAATCAGCCCTGGGCTGTTCATGCTGATAATAGTTCTCCTCCTCAACTGTAAATTTAGAGTAGGAGGTCAGAGGTCTCTGCCACACCATTGTCACAATAGCCAAGACTTGTTTGGTGTTTAGGAACTAAGTTTTCTTCTTCCTCCAACTGATATCCATGTGTCATAGAGTTGTCAAACGGGAGAAAACAGACTCCAGATTGTGAATATAAAGGGCCATGTCCAAAGTGGACTGGCACAAACTGAGTGTCTTAGGCTGGGTTCTTTACAGAAGCAAAACCATTAAAGCGTATAAATGTATACAAAGAGATTTAAATCAAGGAAATGGCTCATATGGTTGTAGAGGCAGGAATGTCCCAGTCTGCAGGTCAGGATAGCGGCTTCTCCTGATTCACATAGCTGCAGGGGCTGGCAAACCCAAGATCAGCACATCAGAGAGAAGGGCTCTTCCTCACAGGCTGCAAAGATGGATGAATCCCAAGATTGGCAGGCAAGACTGCAGGTAAGCTGCTACCTCAAGTCCCAAGGACCTGAGGTCAGACAAACAGGAGGCAGCTGCAGGATTCAGCAGGAGCAAAAAGCCCCCAAGCCTTGCCAGAATGTCCACTTATATTCAATGCAGGCCACTAGCCCAAGGAAATTCCCTTTCAACAGATTGGCTACTCACAGCAGATCACATCATGAGAGTGATCACATATCAGATCTCAACAGGGAAGTGATCACAACATTATGACTGCCAAAACACTGAGAATCATGGCCCAGCCAAGCCGACACACAATCTTAATCATCACACTGAAGATAAATTCACTTGAGGCCCAGTCCTATCTAAGATTAGCAATGGTGTTGGTTTAAATTCCAAATTTCAGAAAACTCTTGTTTTGTCTTTTATTATCAGTTGCCAAATAACCCCAAAGATAAACTCACTTACTTTGGACATGTTATCAGGTGGGATCAGTCCCTGGAGAAGGACATCATGTTTTGCAGAGAGTCAGCAAAAAAGTGGGACGCCCTCAATGAGATGGACTGACACGGTGGCTACAACAATGGGCTCAGGCATTACAACAATCTGGAGGATGGTGCACTACCAGGCAGTATTTTGTTCTGTTGTGCTTACGGTTGCTATCAGTTGGAACTGACTCAAGGGCACCTAACAACAACAACAACAACCAAGATAAATGCCCTTGTCTTCTTTTAAACAGTTCTCCATGGTAGACAGTACTTGGGAGATATTTGTCCAATTTCTTAAATTCTCTGCCTTCAGGTTCAAAAGTCATCTCACTGCATTTGGCCTCAGTACTATGCTTGATGTGGAATCCTGTGTTCCAATCCATACTCACCTAGTTTGAGCTTAGTGACCTTGTGACCAGTCAGATGGGGCTTGGGACCTCTCACAGGGCTGCCCTCCCTTAGATGTTTACTCTTTCCTGGGGATAATGGCCCACCTATCTCACACCCTTCTTGCCCATCACAATCAAGATACATTCTTTCCTTGGTGGCTAGCTGGCTGGGAGAAACTAGGTCCTCCCTTCCATCATCAAATTATGAGAAATGGCAGAGGGAACTCTTGTCAAAGGTTTAGTAATAAATAGCTCCTATTTCTTGCAAGCTAAGCATTGGCACACATTGTATAATGATGATAATAAACATAAACCAGTCTTGTGGGAATGTTTGCTGCATATGTTTTAAAATCCTCACTAAGGATTTTATCTTTTATCTCTCTAAATGACTCCTTGGCTTAGTTATCTAGTGCTGCTATAACAGAAATACCACAAGTGGATGGCTTTAAAAAAGAGAAATTTATTCTCTCACAGTCTAGTAGGCTAGGAGTCCAAATTCAGGTGGTAGCTCCAGGGGAAGGCTTTCTCTCTCTGTTAGCTCTGGAGGAAGGTCTTGTCATCAATCTTGCCCAGGTCTAGGAACTTCTCAGAGCAGAGACCAGGGGTTCGAAGGATACACTCTGCTCCTGGCACTATTTTGTTGGTGGTATGAGGTTCCCCTGTCTCTCTACTCACTTCTCTCTTTTATATCTCAAAAGGAATTAACTCAAGATACAAACTAATCTTGTAGATTGAGTCCTGCCTCATTACTATAACTGCCTCTAATTCTGCCTCATTAACATCATAGAGGTAGGATTTACAACACATAGGAAAATCACAACAGATGACAAAATGCTGGACAATTCACACAATACTGGGAGTCATGGTCTTGCCAAGTTGACATACATTTTTAGGGGAGACAATTCAGTCCATAACACCGCTATATAAATTTCCACATGAGAAATTTCTTTTGGAATTTAGTTACAGAATTTTGACCTCCTCCGGTACAAACAGAGCAAAAAGACGTCATACTTCCCTTTCATTGCTTGCTGCCAGGAAGCTTAGAGATATTAGAAAAATAGCAACCTTTAGCATATTGGTTTCCTCCTCCTTCCCTTTCTTCCCATTCTCTATATTACCATCTTTGGATCTTGGCTGAAAGCAGAGAATACAGAAAGATGTTTACCTGTGTTTTATTGACTACGCAAAGCCATTTGTGTGGATCGTGGCAACTACGGATAACATTGCAAAGAATGAGAATTCCAGAACACTTAATTGTGCTCATGCAGAACCTGTATATAGACCAAGAGGCAGTTTTTTTTTGTTTTTGTTTTTTTTAACAGAACAAGGTGATACTGCCTGGTATCAAATCAGGAAAGACGTGTGTCGGGATCATATTTTTTCACTATACTGACTCAGTCTGTATTCTGAGCAAATGATCCAAGAAGCTAGACTATATGAAGAAGAACGCAGCATCAGGATTGCAAGAAGACTCATCAACAACTTGCAATATGCAGATGACACAACCTTGCTTGTGAAAGTAAAGAGGACTTGAAGCACTTACTGATGAAGATCAAAGACTACAGCCTTCAGCATGGATTGCACCTCAACATAAAAACAACAAAAACCCTCACAACTAGACCCATAAGCAGCATCATGAAAAACGAGAAAATAATGAAGTTGTCAAGGATTTCATTTTACTTGGATCCACAATCAATGCCCATGGAAGCAGCAGTCAAGAAATCAAAGACACATTGCATTGGGCAAATCTGCTGCAAAAGACCTCTTTCTAGAGTTATAAAGCAAAGATGTCACTTTAAGGATCGAGGTGTACCTGACCCAAGCTGTGATATTTTCAGTTGCTTCATATGCATTCAAAAGTTGAACAATGAATAAGAAAGAGTGAAGAAGAATTGATGCCTTTGAATTACGGTGTTGGCAAAGAACACTGAATATACTATGGACTACCAGAAGAATGAACAAATCTGTCTTGGAACAAGTACAGACAAAATGCTCCTTGGAAGTGAGGACGGTGAGACTTCGTCTCATGTACTTTGGATATATTATCAGGAGAGACCAGCCCCTGGAGAAGGACATCATGCCTGGTAAAATAGAGGGTCAGCAAAAAAGAGGAAGACCCTCAATGAGACGGACTGGCATAGTAGCTGCAATAATGGGCTCAAACATAGCAACAATTGTGAGGATGGTGCAGGACCCGGCAGTGTTTCGTTCTGTTGTACTTAGGGTTGCTATGAGTCAGAAAAGATTAACAGTACCTAACAACAGCACACCCACATGTGTCTGTCAGTTTGTCATACTGTGGGGGCTTGTGTGTTGCTGTGATGCTGGAAGCTATGCCGCTGGTATTCAAATACCAGCAGGGTCACCCATAGCAGACAGGTTTCGGCTGAGCTTCCAGACTAAGACCGACTAGGAAGAAGGAACCGGTGGTCTACTTCTGAAAAGAATTAGCCAGTGAAAGCTTTATGAAGATGAGCCCCTCAGGTTGGAAGGCACTACACAGTAGCTGCAACAATGAGCTCAAACATAGCAACAATTGTGAGGATGGCGCAGGACTGGGCAGTGTTTCATTCTGTTGTGCATAGAGTCACTATGAGTTGGAATTGACTCGACGGCACCTAACAACAACACAACATCATCTTTTTAATTTGATTCAAATCAATTTTTTTAATTTGACAAGGTAAAAATAAACCATGGCATATGTATACGAAGGCTTAGTGTTTTGCACAGGCTGTCAAATACACTGCCAGAGAGAGAACCAACGCAGTTTATGTCAAGTGGATTTCGACTCATGGTGACCCCATATGTGTAGAACTGTGCTCCATAGGGTTTTCAATGGGTGATTTTTCAGAAGTAGATTTCCAGGTCTTTCTTCCAAGGTGCCTCTGTGCGGACTCAAACTTCTAACCTTTTGGTTAGCAGCCAAGCATTTAGTTCTTTGAACCACCCAGGCACTCCCTGAGAAGAAGTCCCAAATATTTTGCAGTATACCCCAGAAATAAACAGGCAGTCCAAGCCTTCCTCGCCTCAGATCCATTACCTGGAGTTGTGGTTCTCAGACTTCAGGGAGCATCAGCATTCTCTGGAGGGCTTGTTAAAACAGATTGCTGGGCCCCATTCCCTGAATTTTCTTTCAGTAGGTCAGGGGCCCGAAATTTTGCAGGTCTAACATGTTTCCAGGTGATGCTGATACTGATCAGGGACTAAACTTTGAGTACTATTGACTAAAGAAACCGCTTATCTTGTTGGAGACATATAAGTAAACAAAATATTGACATAAAGTCTTCTTAAACAAAAGGACACAATAAAGAGAATTAGAAGGTAGGTGTCCAGGAGTAAGACAGATGTTGGGGAAAATCAAGGTTCAAAGAAGACAGGGGGAGCTGGAGACCAGCAGCTGCCTGAAAAGCTTTGGAAAAAGCAGATGAGGCTTCACAAAAGTCTGGGAAGGCAGGCCAGGCAGGAGGTCGATTTGAACAGAGCCAGGAAGCAAAAATGTTTACGGCATGTTTTGTGAATGGTGCCCACAGAATGCAGCATCCTTACAGCTCAGTCAATGTTTGTTGAATAAATGAAAAATGAAGAGATTTGGTTGGCAGGAACAACAAATTCTTCCCAAGCAACAGAGCAGAAATAAAAGTGATGTACCTGAAGAATAGACTATGACGAGATTTTGAATGTGAAATCAAGAAAATTAAGAGTTAGATTTTAGTATTTTTAAGCAATGAGAATTCATCAGCAATTTTGGACAGAGTATTGACTTGAGCAAATGGTATTTTAGGATTTCTTTGCATGTTGTTGTTAGTTGCCATCGAGTCAATTCTGACTTATGGCGACCCTGTGTGTGCAGAATAGGACTGCTCCATAGGGTTTTCAAGGCTGTGATCTTTCGAAACCAGATTGTCAGGCCTGTCTTCCGAGGTGCCTCTACGTGGATTTGAACCTCCAACCTTTTGGATAGTAGTAGAGCACTTAACTCTTCACACCACCCAGGGACTCTTTTCTGTGTATAATGGATATATACGTATGTGTTTTTTTTTTTTTAATATATATATTTCTGATTTCTTGTTATCCATCACCTACAAAATCAATGAAGGAGGACATTTCAAAGGAGATTTTAAAAGGAATTGGTGTGTGGGGAGGAGATGAGAAAGCCACCAAAAAGTAAAATTGCCATCAATTCCCACTCATAGAGATTCCATAGGACAGAGTAGAACTGCCCCCCTAGGGTTTCCAAGGAGCAGCTGGTAGATTAGAACTGTTGACCTTTGGTTAGCAGCGCAGCTCTCAACAATTGTGCCATAAAGGCTCTGATAAGGCCACACAGGTTCATATTTTCAAACCTGGGTGAAAAGAGAAAGGTAGAATTACTGACACACATAAGGACATGTAGAGTAGGAGATAGGGCTTTGGAGAAGAGATGATGAGTTTTGTTTTAAAGACAGACATCCAAGGCTGGTGTTCAGCAGACAGTACAGATGCTAGCTTTAGCCTTGGTGAGAAGGTAGGACTGGAAATGGGGAGTAATTCTCATGGAGGAGACAAACCAGTCATGGGAAAAGTATCAATAAGCCTCATGCCAGCCCTTCTTCCCTAACTCCCTTCATCCTATGTATAGGACTCCTATGCGTCTCCTCAGGAGCACCAATACCTCTAGCAGGGCGCAGCTGTTGGGCCTTCCTACAGCCCCAGGTCCCCGCAGTCAGGGAGATGCACATCAGCCGCACAGAACCACCCGTGCAGTCGGGCTGGCTCCAGCCTGGGGTCCAGAGGCCAGAGTTCTTCAGCAGCCTTCTCAGAGCCTAGAACTTAGCAGCCCAATCCATGGAAACCCTGGGCAGGCCCCAGCTAGCAGAGGGAGGATGTTAGCAGCAAAACTTCTGTCACCACACCCCAGGAGAGGAGTAGGGGAACTCTGCCAAGAGGAGGAAGGAAGAGACCAGGGCTGGAGCCCCACCAGGCAACACATTCCCACTGGATTTTGAATGCAGTTGGAAGAGAACTGAGAGAGGATACTTCTTTCCCAACCAAGGCCACCGAGAATGTCAAGGTGAAGGGAGAAAGAATATGCCCATACTGAGAACAGTTGAGAGAAGAATCCAGAAGGGGCTCCCAATGCTCTTGGTAAGGAGATGACCTGTCTGACAAGAATCTTAACTCCACTTTTGCAGTTTATAGGGTAGAAGGAACCAACACCAAGATGACTGTAAGAAAGGAACGCTGCTATCATGTCTTCTTTTATGACCAGAGGATGCAATGCTACCCCATTGAAATAAAAGTAGGAATTGAACAAATGCATGCATTACAGTATTATTTTTCTTCCATAATAAGAAAATATGGGAAAAATAAAAGCCGACTTTGAACTCTTACCGTGTTCTGAAAAGACATATTACTTTAAAGTCAGAATGAGTCAGCCAAAAAGAGGTCATTCTTAGCTTTTCCTGAAGCTCTGTTTTCTCAAGCATACTCCCAAATATTAGATCCTGAAAAAAAGAGTTTATGATGTCCAAAGTAAACCAGCCAGAGGCAAGAGTAGCACTCGAATGTCTTTTTAATCATTACTACTTTTCCGACTGCTTCTCAGCATGTAAACCTAAGTGCCAACCCCCCGGGTGGTGTGACAAGCAACTTAATAACTTCAATAAATGTAAGCACATCATTATCACCAACGTATTAAAATACTTAATTGTTGCCCAAAGGAGCACAGGATCACAACGAAATTCTAAAAAGAATACTTGTTCAATTTTTTGGAGATGTTCATTTTTAGAAAACTGTATGTTATTGTTGGAGGTTATCTTTAGAATATGTTGTTGGTGTTGGTAGTTACCATTGAGTCGATTCTGACTCATGGCGCCTCCATACGTGCAGAGTAGAACTGCACTCCACAGGGTTTTTAAGGTTGTGACTTTTCAGAAGCTGGTCACTTCCAAGGTGCCTCTGGCTGGGTCTGAACCGCCAACCTTTCAGTTTGTAGTCCAATGCCTAACCATTTGTGCCACCCAGGACTCCCTTTTAGAATATACATATATAAACTTTTTTTTTTTTTTTCCCATCCTAATGTGTCCAGAATGTACTATGAACATAAGGTTAGCTTTAGAGGCAGTGACAGTGGCCAGGAGGAAAAGAGAGGATCTCCTTTAGATCTGGGTGTGACCTTGGGTCAAGGTGATCTTTTAGGACCAGATCAAAGGTGTGAAGAGGGCCAAGCAGCCTTGGTCATGTTGGCTGCTGAAGTTTAGCAAGACCTATTTTCATCCTCCTTGGATAGGACCAGGATGCCAGGTGTGAGTTTTTGGGTCTCTGCCCAGGTTTGCAGGGATTGCAAGTGGCATTGTTCAAGTTCACTGGCAGCCAGAAAGAACATCCCTCATCCTGAGCATATTGTACCATTCAGGCCTTGGAATCTCAGTCAGAGGAGGCACCAGCTGGGCAGAGAGCTTTGGAAGAGGGAGAGTTCAAGGCACTATTTAGAAATAAGGTAAAGTGTCATTAGGATCCAAAGGACAGAGCCTTCCTTGTGATTAACCCAGGCAAAGAATAATCCTGTCATCTCTGTACTTGAATTGCATGTTTTTTTCACAATGATAAATTTCAAGACTATTTCTTTGCTCTTCTGCTTTTGTACAGGTAGGCTTTAGCATTGGAAGCTGGACTGTTTAGTTGACATTATGACTTCTTAGAATACTATTATTTCGTAAAAGGAAACCCATGTTCTGTAGACTGTTGTATCACTAGCAATGCTGATGTTGAAAAAGGCTAACCAAAACTTCCTAACACGTATGCTTGTTAATTCAAAAATGTTTCTCCTCTTTTGAGCAATTAGGAAGAAAAAAAAGTAATAACCCACATTAAAATAACTACTTGAACGTTGGCTCTTATACAGACAGAATGCTTCACAACTGAATAAATGTAAAAGTGAGACTTTCACTCACTGTGCAAGAATACCGTGATGTTTTCATTTTGAAAATATAGTCTGCAAATGAACTTCTCAAAATATATTCTTTAAGTCCTCAAGAATGTATGACTATGGAAAAAAATAATTACCTTTTCAACTTGAGAGAAGGAAAACTGTTGGAACAGTTTAGGCAATGCCTATCCAAAAAAAAAAAAAAAAAAACTCTTGGACCACAATTCATTCTCTAAACCTTCAAAAGCCTATCATTTATGATTAATTTTGAAATAAAACAGGAAATACCTGTACTAAGAGAACCTTTGAAAACAAGCAGAATAATTGGCAAGGAATATTTTGGGAGGCACTGACAATAATGTAATGCCTGGATTAGTCTTTCAAAAAAACATGAAATTGTAGCTGGGAGGCATATGTAGCTAAAGAGTCAGCATTCC
Source organism: Elephas maximus indicus (assembly GCF_024166365.1). Classification (NCBI taxonomy): domain Eukaryota; kingdom Metazoa; phylum Chordata; class Mammalia; order Proboscidea; family Elephantidae; genus Elephas; species Elephas maximus. The sequence continues at coordinate 26,894,277 of NC_064827.1, read as the reverse complement.
AATGCTGAGCATTATAACTCAGTTCTCTTCATATTCTGACATATTACTTAACAAAAAGCACATGGAAGATGTTCCCAGAACCCAGCTACAGAGTTCCTACATGAATCAAGCTTCTACGGGCTGTAATGGAACTCACATATATAAATGGCAAAAAGATATTAAAGTGCTTTTGTGTTGAGCAGTTTTCAATAACTAGGAAAAACACATTTTAAAGATATTATATATGCGTATGTATGTATGTATATAGGAGACACTGAGTGGCTTGAATGGTTTAAAAAAAAAACAAAAAACCGGTTACCGTACAGTCAATTTCAACTCATAGTGACCCTATAGGATGAAGCAGAACTGACCCACAGGGTTTCCAAGGAGTGGCTGGTGGATTCACACTGTGGACATTTGGGTTAGCAGCTGTAATGGATTGAATTGTGTCCCCCCAATATATGTGTCAACTTGGTTAGGCCATGAGTAGTTGTCCTCCATTTTGTGATTTTCCTGTTATAAATCATAATCTCTGCTTGTGGTTAAAAGGATTACTCAGGTCACCTCCCTGATCCAAAAGGGAGTTTCCCTGGGGTGTGACCTGCACCACCTTTTTTCTCTGAAGAGATAAAAGGAAAGGGAAGCAAGCAAAGCGTTGGGGACCTCATACCACAAAAAAAGCAGCACCAGAACAGAGCATGGCCTTTGGACACAGGGTCCCTGTGCCTGAAAAGCTCCTCAACCAGGGGAAGATTGAAGACAAGGACCTTCCTCCAGAGCTGACAGAGAGAGAAAGCCTTCCCCTGGAGCCTATGCCGTGAATTTGGACTTGTAACCTACTAGACTGTGAGAAAATAAATTTGTTTGTTAAAGCCATCTATTTGTGGTATTTCTGTTATGGCGGCCATCGCTGACTAAGACAGCAACCAAATGCTTAACCCCTGTGCCACTAGGGCTCCATCAAACGGTTAAGGGCTTGGCTATTAACCAAAAGGTTGGCAGTTCAAATCCACCCAGAGAAGCACCTTGGAAGATAGGCCTGGTGATCTACTTCTGAAAGGTCACAGCCATTGAAAACCCTGTGGAGCACAGTGCTACTTTGAAATACATGGGGCTGCCATGAATCAGAATTGACTTGACAGCAACTGGTTTGGTTTTGGGTTTTGGTACGCATGCATGTATATATATTCCTAGCCTCCTTTATTCAAAAAAGGACTCTGAGATGGCTGTGTCTATCTGTCTTTTAATCTAGCTTCAATCTCCAACTGCCAATGTCATTCTTTGGGGGGCTGGAGTTTGTAGGACCATTGCTGTAATAGCCAGCTAAGATGTTTGCATTTACTTTTTGCCAGTACCTTGGATTTTCCTGCCTCCAGAGTATTTGCTCAGGCTGTGCTGCCTCCTAAGAATGTCCTCCTTTTCCACTTCACTCAAAGTTCATTCAAGTGACACATCCTTCATCCTGTTTTCTGTCCCTTTCTTATAAAACACTTTACCCTAAATTGCACTTATTGATTACTATGTTCCTCTGCTTCCTCCCTCTTTCCTACTCCCACAAATACTGGTTAGTGAAATTCTTGAAGGATAGTCCGTTATTTTCACCTATGTAACCTTGTAGACTTGGCACTGTGACTTTGCGTTTAACAGCGGATGCTCAAAAAATGTCTGCTGAGTTTGAGTACATTTTTCTGAGTTGAATTGCTGAATATTTTATATTCTTGGGAAAAAGAGAACTCACTTTTGATGATTCTTGGGTCTTACTTAGAGATCATTTTTAAAGCATTTAATATGAACTGATACATATTTGATTTTTCTCTTCTTTTTTCATATTAATTACCAAGTCTTCTTCCTTCTTTCCTTCCTTCCTTTCTTCTAACATGAATTGTATGCCTGTTATCTGGCAGATACAAGAAACAAAGAGAAATAAATCAGGATCAAAGTTGAGAATTTAATAATTTCGACAAAGCTAAAAATCATATTCTAAATGAAGACAAAGGCTTATCTAACATACTTATCTTAAAACAACAAAAGAGATTTAAAACTCTTATAAAAAAAATGTTAAGTAGTGGAAATTTAAATTCATCTAAGTCTTAAACCAGTTCTTTTGCATGCCATCAATTTTTCTGCTAGAAAGTAAAATCATTTATAATATGACAGCGGCTTAATCCTAAACTATAAATTTTAGAAAACAGAATAGGAAAGACATAGTTTTGTATTACCCTTACCCCCACCACTTTGCTGCCAAAACCAAACTAAACCCCCTTGCCACTAAGTCACTTCTGACTCATAGCAGCCCTGTAGGGCAGAGAAGAACTGCCCCATAGGGTTTCCAAGGAGCTGCTGGTGGATTCAAACTGCTGACCTTTTTGGTTAGCAGCCAAACTCTTAATCACAGTCCCTAGTAATTAAAAGACATGTTGCTTAACCACTTGAACTTGCCTCAAGGGTAAAAGGGGAATAATTTAGTCACTGGTTCATATGTGTTTATTGAGCATCTACAATGTGCCAGGCAATGTTCTAGGAGCAAAATTTAATAAAAGAAAAAACATTATTTCAACCCAAAATGAATGTAACTGGGTCTATCTTTGAAGGAAGGAATGAACCTGTTGGCATTGAGTCGACCCTACAGGACAGAGTAGAACTGCCCCACAGAGTGTCCAAGGAGCAAATCTGAACTGCTGACTTTTTGGTTAGCAGCTGTAGCACTTAACCACTACACCACCAGGGTTTCCCCTTTGAAGGAAAAAAAACTAGCTTAAATCCTGTTAGTAGTGAAATAGAGTTGCTAGATAAAATACAGGACGCCCAGTTAAATTTGACTGTCAGATATACAACAAACAGTTTTTTGTATATTTCATGCAATATTTGTGAGACACAAATATGCATAGTAAAAAAGCCTCCATTGTTTAACTGAATTTCAAATTTGACTAGGGTGCCTGTGCTCTTATCTGCTAAATTGACAACCCTAAAGGGGAAAGGACTCATTGCCGCCTGCCCTTTGCAGAAGCTGGCTGGGGGCTGGGAGAATAAGCTTCAGAATAGACAGCCCATATGTAGCTTGATGGCACATTGATGAGGCTTTGAGTATGCAAAACCAAGAAGTAGGAGCTATAAGGAGTTGCCTATTTTGCATAATAAATTGTTAGGGGGGAGGAAAGCAGACACTGAGTAAGAAAAGGGAAAAGAAGTTGGGCGAGGTACACTGCAGAAGGCTGGAGCCCACGGACAAAAGCTTTGTTAGAATTGTTTGCCTCTCTGTGATAACCGTTCTTCATTTTCCCAAACCTCTGGCAAAATCTGCTGTAAACACAAATTTGCGTGAAGGCAAACAGAAGAATAACCTGTTGCCTTCCAATTTCGAATCATAGTGACCATATAGAACAGAGTAGAACTGCCCCATAGGGTTTCCAAGGAGTGGCTGGTGAATTCAAACTGCCCAGCCTTTGGTAGCAGCTGAGCACTTAACCACTGCGCCACCAGGACTCCCACAGAAGAATAAAGAATGTTTTATACAGTAAGATTTACTTCTGTCTTCAAGGTTTTAACCAGTTCTTTGGGGTCCCAACCTATAGCTGTGGACATACAAAAAAGAGCCAAAAACCTGTTGCCGTGAGTTGATTCCAACTCATGGGGACCCTGTATGTTACAGAGTAGAACTGCTCCATAGGGTTTTCTTGGCTGAAATCTTTATGCAAGCAGATTGCCAGGGCTTTCTTCCACAGTACTGCTTGGTGGGTTCGACCTGCCAAACTTTTGCGTTAGTTGTTGAGTGCAAACAGTTGACACCACCCAGGGGCCCTTTTACTGTGGACATAAATGAAGTAAACTAGATTAATCAATCTTTAGTTTTTGTCTAATTTGCTCCTAGTACACAGCTGTAGCTATAGAATGCTAGGCTTTCCAGAGCTGGGTATGAAAGTTATTCATCCAAATGGCAGGGAGTCTGTTCCAGTCTCCAGTGTTTGGCCCAGGTCCAAGGGCTGTCCCACATATTTGCAACAAATGCCCAGGAGTAAGGAACCCTGGTGGCACAGTGGTTAAGCACTCAGCTGCTAACTGAAAGGTTAGTGGTTCAAATTCACCAGCTACTCTGTGGGAGGAAGATGTGGCAGTCTGCTTCCATAAAGATTTACAGCCTTGGAAATCCAATGGGGCAGTTCTACTCTGTCCTATAGGGTCACTATGAGTCAGAATCGACTTGACTTGGCAATAGATGTTTTTTTACCCAGAAGATGGCTGCCCTTCCCTTCCTTAAAGCCAATAAAATTCTGCCAAACATCACGCCAGTGCCTCTCACCCCAGAGATGTTTGGAAATCCTTTTCTACTACACTGTGCCCAAGGGCTGAAAGCAGCACCTGGTGCTTCAATGGCATTATCAGATGACATCTCCCTAAATACCATCACAAAAAGGTCAGCTATGTCTGCCTAGCCTTTTTGGTCAGGACTCTTGGTTACCAGAAATTTCTCCATACCCTCTGAGCTTCTGGGATTTGATACTCCAGCTGACTGTGGCAGTTTACTGCCAGAGTAGCCAGGTCTCCAGCCCTTCTCCATGAAGACTTGTAGCACCTTGGATATGCCCCTAGTCATACTCAGAATACTCATTATCTCCCGGATGCAATTCTGAAGCTTTACTTTTATACTATTCATTTCAGCTTGGTACCAACCCCTCCCCTAAAATCTTAAATCTCAAGTTTCTCGGTTTTTTTTTTTTTCCTAGTTCCAAGTGGCCCCATGTGTGTCACAGTAGAACTGTGCTCCATAAGGTTTTCCATGGCTGATTTTCAGATGTAGACTGCCAGGCCTTTTCTTCCAAGGCACCACTGGGTGGACCTGAATCTTCAACCTTTCAGTTAGCAGCCAAATGCATTAGCCGTTTGCACCATTAAGAGACTCCCAAATCTAAAATATATTGAATTTAATTGTGGTGCAGTTTTTCAGCTTCTCTTTTAGACCACCTGTTCTGTGCCCTTTTGTCCCCCACACCCAGCAATCTCCTTCCCCATGTTGGCTCACAGCTTCCTCCTGCGACCTTAGCTCCCAGCTTACCTTGTCCTCAAACTTGTCTCCCCAAACCTGAACACAGACAATCGCACACTCTTTTAGTTCCATATTTCATTTTCTATCTTGGCACTAATAATGGTGAGCTTTACACGAAGTATTGGAATTGCTCTTCTGTACCTATGCTGGAGAGTGAGAAGAGAAAAACCACGTATGAGACACGCTAACTGCTGCAACAAACTCACAAGCTTCAGTGTCTGCATGCAATAAAAATATGTATCTTGTTCACATAATGGAACCGGCTGTCAGCTGGCTCTTCCTCTATGTGGTAATTCTGGGACAAGAGTCCTTCCACATTGTGGCTGTGCCATCTCGCAGGGCCTCAGGTTCCTCTGCATTTAGTCCACAGATGGGGAAAGAGAGGGTGGAGAGCACAACACACACCCACTTTCTACGAGCCTCAGGTAGAATCACATTTTTGTATCAAGGCAATGGGGCTGAGAAATGCGGTCCCTAATCTGCCATCCACTACCCAGCGACAACTCTATACCATGGAAATGGGGTGTACAAATCTCCAGTGGAAACTGAGCTATCTCTGTCACAGACGGGAATTCTCACTTGTCTCGGGCAAAACCAGAGCTTTTGTCCTGAGAACAAAGTAATAAATAAACATGGTAAGATAACTGTTATGAGTTGAATCGTGTTCCCCAAAAAGGTATTTTGAAATTCTAACCCCTGGTACCTGAGAATGTGACTTTATTTGGAAATACGGCCTTTGCAGATATAATCAGTTTAAGGGGTGGGGGTGGGGGTCATACTGGATTAGAGTGGTCCCTAATTCAATATAAAGAGGAGAAACGACAGGGGGAAGACAACGAGTCACGTGATGATGCAGGCAGAGACTGGAGTGATGTTGCCACAAGCCAAGGAACACCTGAGGCCACCAGAAGCTGGAAGAGGCAAGGAAGGATCCTTTCCTAGAGGCTTTGGAGGGGGCATGCTCTGCCAACACCTTGATTTCGGCCTTCTAGCCTCTAGAACTATGAAAGAATACATTTCTGTTGTTTTAAGCCTCCCCGTTTGTGGTACTTTGTTAGTGCGGCTTGAGGAAACTAATACAGTTTTCTTCAAGCAGACCAAGTACATTGTGAATGAAAGTCTTATGTGGAGACTGAGTAGAAAATAAACTGATCTGAAGATGGTCTGTCAGTATTTTATGCATCTGTCCATTCCTTTGTATATTTAACAGTATTTATAACAGGATGGAACTAGTTTCTCAAACTCTTGTGGCTAAACACAGATAACTGAGATATGACCACATGAAACTGGTTTCTTAACTGCCTGTAGCTAAACACACCTGGGTTGATATAAAATAGACCTAAAGAATATCTTGCCTATGCCAGGAAATTTGGAAGACACCTACCTGGCCAACCGACTGGGAGAGATCCATATTTATGCCTATTCCCAAGAAAGGTGATCCAACAGAATGTAGAATTTATCACACAATATCATTAATATCACACACAAGTAAAATTTTGCTCAAGATCACTCAAAAGTGGTTGCAGCAGTACATCGACAGGGAGCTGCCAGAAATTCAAGCCAGATTCAGAAGGGGTCGTGGAATGAGGGATACCATTGCTGACATCACACAGATCTTGGTTGAAAGCAGAAAATACCACAGAGATGTTTACCTGTGCTTTACTGACTATGCGAAGGCTTTCAACTGTGTGCATCTTAACAAATTATGAATAACATTGAGAAGAATGGGAATTCCAGAACACTTATTTGTGCTCATAAGGAACCTGTACACATCAAGAGGCAGTCGTTCAAACAGAACAAGGGGAAACTGTATGGTTTAAAGTCAGGAGGAGTGTGTGTCAGGGCTGTATCCTTTCACCATACCCATTCAATCTGTATGCTGAGCAAATAATCCGAGATGCTGGGCTATATGAAGAAGACTATGGGATCAGGATTGGAGGAAGACTCATGAACAAACTGCAATGTGCAGATGACACAACCTTGCTTGCTGAAAGTGAAGAGGACTTGAAGCACTTACTGATGAAGATCAAAGACCACAGCCTTCAGTATGGATTACATCTCAACATAAAGAAAACAAAAGTCCTCATAACTGGACCAATAAGCAACATCGTGATAAATAGAGAAAAGATCGAAGTTGTGAAGGATTTCGTTTTACTTGGATCTACAATCAACACCCATGGAAGCAGCAGTCAAGAAATCAAATGACACATTGCATTGGGTATATCGGCTACAAAAGACCTCTTTATTGAAAAACAAAGATGTCACCTTGAATACTAAGGCGCGCCTGACCCAAGTCATGATATTTTCAATCGCCTTATACACATACGAAAGCTGGACAATGAATAAGGAACACCAAAGAAGAATTGACGTCTTTGAACTGTGGCGATGGCAAAGAATATTGAATATACTGTGGACTGCCAAAACAATGAACAAATCTGTCTTGGAAGAAGTACAACCAGAAAGCTCCTTAGAAGCAAGGATGGCCAGACTATATCTCACATACTTTGGACATGTTTGTCAGGAGAGATCATCAATCCCTGGAGAAGGATACCATGCTTGGTAAAGTAGACAGTCAGTGAAAAAGAGGAAGACCCTCACGAGATGGATTGACACAGTGGCTGCAATAATGGGCTCAGGCATAACAATGATTGTGAGGATGGGGCATGATAGGGCAGTGTTTTGTTCTGTTGTACATGGGGTTGCTATGAGTCAGAACCGACTTGACGGCACTTAACAACAACACTGTATCTTAGTCATTATGCTAGAAACATTAAAATAATAAGCAGGGTCTCTGCTCTCAAGGAACTTCAAGGTTATGGAATTAAAAGTACATCTCAAAATGGTCCCTTTTTTGAGATTAAACTACGCTGAGTTTATTCTTTGAGAACAGAGAGCTAAAAACCAGAATCTGCTATGGCGTATTTGAAAAAAAAAAAAAAAGCCTTAATAAATGTTGTATAGATTAACTGTATTGCTTGGGGGTAGAATATATGTCTTTGATTATCAGGGTTGGTCATATTGTTACAGGGTGGAGAGCTGCCTTCATGATACAATTTGAGAGGTCATGCAAAGTCCTTGGTAACAAATCATTTCTCATTACTGGCCTGACCTGGAAGGCCACAACTCACTGAGATGTTAACACCTGGGGCCAGTATTGGGCATTATTACTCTTATCAGTACTATCAGAAAGAAGGGCCAAGGGAATAGGTCAAAAATCAGGAGGCTCTTCTGGACTAGCCTTACAACCAGGAGTCAGTCAACCTGAAGTAATCTTGGGACAGGAGTAAGGAACAATTGCTACCTTTAAGTCATTCTGCTATACCGTGGCACAGTGGTGGTTCCATGGTAAAATTCTCACCCTCATGTGGGTGACCCAGGTTCTATTCCCACCCAGTGCACTTCATGTGCAGCCACCACCCATTTATAAGTGGAGGCTCATGTGTTGCTATGATGCTGAACAAGTTTGAGCAGAGCTTTCAGACTAAGAACTAGGAAGAAAGACTTCATTGCCAATGAAAACCCCAAGGATCAAAACAGTCCAATCCTCCAAATGATCACGGGATGGTGCAGGACTGGGCAGGGTTTTGTTCCATTGTGCATGGGGTCGCCATGAGCCCCGAGCTAACACAACTGCAGCTACCAACACCAACAGCTGTTGTAAGCCTCTGCTACATATGAATGCATCCAATCCGTTAGCAGGTCAGAGGGCATTTTTTTGAATACCATAAGAGGAAGAGTAGGTTGTGCATCTTTCTTCAGAGTTTAGAAGTTGAGTTATTGATCTGAACAAAAAAATTTTTTACACCCTTACCCACTGCTTTTGAGTCAATTCCGACTCATAACAACCCTACAGAACAGAGTAGAACAGCCATATGGTTTCCAAGGAGCGGTTAGTGGATTTGAACTGCCAACCTTTTGGTTAGCAGTCGAGCTCTTAACCACTGTGCCACCAGGGCTGGAAAACTGGCATGAGGTTCTGATGAGAATGGAAATGCGTAGGCTTCTTCCCAGTTTGCCAAGTACATAAAGTACGTTTACGGACTCCAAAAGCCCTCTGCATCTTTAGGTTTTCCTGGTTGTACTCTGTTCTCATGAGGCCTTGTCATGAAGACTCACTAGTTGGAACTAGTATTTCCATCCTCCCATTTCCCTTTGTTGACGTGTTTTAAGATATTTACTGTATTTTACAGTGGATTATAATTTGTGTTGTTTCCCTCACTAGATAGGAAGCTGTTGGCAGTAAAACTTGGAGGCAAAAAACACGCTCTGGAGCCAGACAGTAATGGAGGAGCCCCACCCAGGCCACTCAATAACTGTGTGACCTCAAACCAACAGTCAAACTCTCCAAGCTTCAATTTCTTCTTCTGAGTATCATAATAGACTATGACATACCAACAGCAGGGTTCTTGGCATATAGCATTCAATGAGTGTCAGCTATGAGGCCCCTTTCCTTTATTACTTAATTTAATAATGACAAGGTCAAGAAATCAGTATTATTAACACTATTTTCCAGAGGAAGGCTCCACACTGCAGAGGTTACATAACATTCCCAAGATTACATAGTTTATTGGTATAAGAATGTGAATTTGAACCTAGATTGTGTCTGGGTGAGCTCTCTGTCCAGGAAAATCTGTAAAAACGTTGCCATCGAGTCAATTCTTATTTCACGGCAATCCCATGTATTAGAGTAGAACTGCTCCATAGGGTTTTCTTGGCTGTAATCTTAAAGGAAGCAGCTCACCAGGCCTTTCTTCTTCAGTACTGTACCAAGGGTTCGAATTGCCAACCTTTAGTAGCTGAGTGCAAACTGTATGTGTGACCTAGTGACATTTCCAGGACAACAGGAATCTTCTATTTGTTCACAGCCATAGGTAACTTACATTATTGTGTGATTTTAGGGGCTCCTTTTGTGGGTCTTATTTTCTCCCAGTGAAACATACAGGCTCCAGTGGGGATAGAACACGGCTCAAGTATTCCTGTGCTCAATACAGAAACAGTGTTTGGTGGGCATTCAATGCTTCATGACTTGAAAACAGAGAACAGATACTATCTTTAATTCTGAGTAATTGATTTGTTAATATAAAGAAATGTTTAAACTATTCTCATATAAAAATGTTCCACTGGTGCCATGATGATACAGTTCATAACAACTGTAAAAGAAGGAAATAAATCAAATTATATTTTCTGAATAATATATAATAGTCTCTAAATTTTATTTCTCTGTACCTTAAGAGTCAAAAGCCAGAGAACACCTAATTTAATTTTGTGTACATTTTCCCAAAAGGGATCAAGATGGTGATGATAACTCCAAATCATGCTCAAATTTCTTGGTTTTAGTCTTCTTCCCCTAAAAAAGAAGAGCAGACAATGAAGATTTAAAAACATTTAAACAGCATTCTAATGCAAAATCGAATTTTAATTTTTAAATGGCCTACTTTGCAAAATGAAGTCCCTGGGTGTTGCAAATGGTTAAAGCTAACTGAAAAGTTGGAGGTTCAGGTCCACTCAGAGGTGCCTCAGAAGAAAGGCCGGGCTATCTAGTTCCCCAAAATCAGCCACTGACAACCCTGTGGAGCACGGTTCTACCCTGACACACGTGGGATCAGCCACTGACAACCCTGTGGAGCACAGTTCTACCCTGACACACGTGGGATCAGCCACTGACAACCCTGTGGAGCACGGTTCTACCCTGACACACGTGGGATCAGCCACTGACAACCCTGTGGAGCACGGTTCTACCCTGACACACGTGGGATCAGCCACTGACAACCCTATGGAGCACGGTTCTACTCTGACACACGTGGGCTGGCCATGGATCTGAGTTGGTTCTATGACGACTGGTTTATACTTTGGAAAAAAAATAGCTCATCTTTATCACTCGTTTTTATTCCTCTACAAACTCTACCACAATCATAAAAAGGTAATTTATTGACTTTTTTTTAAAGAACATATTTCACCAAGAAAGAATTAAAAGAACAATTACTTTTAATTTTTTTTTCTCCTCAGACACAGACCGTACTTCCCAAATTAACTTCTACCATTACGGAAAATATTTTAGTTTTAAAATATTGGAATATTCCTTATTCCACATAATGTCTGAAGAATTTCTCAGTTGATTCCAGGCATTCATTTCAATGGAGTCTTTCTTTGGTCACTCGATAATTCAACCAACATTTATGGAGTGCCAGTTACGCGCTAGGCGAAACAAGGCTGCAAAGATACATTCCCTGCACTCAACAATCTCTCAGCAGACATTTAATGAATAACTTTATTTTCCTGTAATAGTAAAATAAGCAGATCCGCATTCCTCTAAGCATCATTAGCTAACCTCTTATTTTAAATGGAAGTCTCTCTTGATGTAAGTCTCTACAATTTAAGGCACTCAACGCACTGTTGAAGATTTTTAAACCAAATCTGGTATTTTTTTAGTTTCATGTTAAGCCATATTTCAGATCCCTTAGGGGGGGTTTGTCATTCATCCACGTGATAAATATTGGAGTGTCAATGTGTGTAAGGTAGTGTGTTTGTTTCTTCAGGGGCTAAAAATGAGTGGTATGACCAACACCTGATGGAGGAGCACTGGTGGTGCAGTGGTCAAGATCTTGGCTGCTAACCAAAAGATCGGCAGTTCGAACCCACCAGCTGCTCCTTGGAAACCCTACGGGGCAGTTCTACTCTGTCCTGTAGGGTCACTATGAGTTGGAATTGACTCGATGGTGACGGGTTTTGGTTTTGGGTTTTTATCCTGATGGAGGTCTCTGGGTATTGCAGGTGGTTCGTGCTCAGCTACTCATGGAAAGGTTGGCTGTTCGAACCCACCCAGAGGCATCACAGAAGAAAGGGCTGGCGATCAGCTTCCATAAGATTATAGCCGAGAAAACTCTGTATACACATGGGGTTGCCATGAGTCAGAATTGACTCCACAGCAACAAGTATCCTGAGATGGCAGAGGGCACTGCACCCTCTTCCTCAAGCCTTCCTGTATCTGATTCTTCTCTAGAATCAGGAATATGCACAAAAATATTAACTGGGGCCAGGGTTGAGGATTATACAATTCTATATTTTCACTTAGATAACCCAATGTGTATTTGTTCTTTAATTCAAAAAAAAATTTTTTTTTAATTAAAAGATTATAAAACCATATTCTCTGGAGTCCAAGGCAGTTCTCAACTTCCAAAAGCCCTTCCCCAAGTTGTAACATTCAAAATGCAAGCTATGTAAAAGAACCCAGGGAGGAGAGCTTTAATAATTCAGATTTTCTTCACTTTACCCCCTGCCAGCTTTTCTTTGCTAAGGAGGCTCTTTGTTTTCAGTTATTCTACAAGTATGTCCTGAGGCCTCCCTAGAGGAGATGGAAGGTGAGGCTGTGTGTGGCTTTATCATCTTTTACTCCAGGTGGGGTTGTGAAGACAAGGGATAGTTAAGGAGTCTCTGGGTGGTACATACTGTTAACCTACTCAGCTGCTAAGGGCTGCTAACCTAAGGGTTGGTGGTTCCTCCCTGGAGAAAGGCCTAGTGATGTACTTCCAAAAAATCAGCCATTGAAAAACCTACAGAGCACAGTTCCACTCTGACACACATGGAGTCACCATGAGTTGGAATTGATTCAAGGGCAACTAGTTCATTAGTTAGGAAGAACTGATGCGTCTGAACTGTGGTGGTGCTGAAGGATATTGAATATACTGCGGACTGCCAAAAGAATGAACAAATCAGTCTTAGAAGCACAATCAGAATGTTCTTTCAAAGTAAGCAAGCTAAAGTCTCTTAGAAGAGCCTTCAGCTTGCTTACTTTGGACATATCATCAGGAAGGACCAACTGCTAGAAAAGGACATCATGTTTGGTAAAGTAAGGGCCAATGAAAACGGGGAAAACTCTCAATAAGATGGTTTGACACGATAGCTGCAATGATGGACTCAAACATATCAACAATTATGAAAATGGTACAGCACCAGGCAATAAGGTCACCATGAGCTGGAGCTGACTTGACAGCAACTAAGAACAAAAAGTTAAGAACTGACTTGTGGGAACCTGGCTCTCAGGAGCTCAGTGATTGGCAGTGTCATAGTAAATAGAGACATCAAATTTAGAACTTTTTTTTTACTGCAAGTCCCAGACACAGCTTGGTGGGTGTTTATGTTTCGAGTCATACAAGTGTTACATCCTAAAGTTGGTTGTGAGGCGTAGTGACTGATCACAGGTGTTCTGAGGACAAACTTTTCCTGCCAGATAAGAAGGTTCTGTGAGCCCTTTGAAAATTTATCTTCTTCAAGTAACCAGTTTACGAGTAATTAATTCAGATTTTTGTTAACATTCTCTGTTCTCCACAACCAGTCACACCGTACCTGGAAATAGTGTTTTTCTCTAGGACAGTGACAGGAACAGATTAACCAGTGAACATGGTATGCATGGGCTTGTTTACTTGCTAATCTGTGGTGAGCAATTTCACATGAGTTTTACCACATCTCTGACGTGGTGGGAGAGGAAAAATTGTGCACTGGGATTGATGGAGAGGCACAACGGGCCCGTGTGTGCCTTGCTTATTAGGTAATCTGGCCCAAAGGTGAGCTGGCTGAGGCCACACCACTGAACTGGAGGCAAACCACTTGGGATAGTTGACCTTCCTTCTCTACCTCCAGTTGTTTGGTGGGAATCCTTTTATTGGGAGCACTTTGCAGTAAATAATTCGAATATGGACACCTCTGTTTTAATCTCGGCTCCAGCATTGATTCCCCAGGTCACATAAAAAAAAAAAACAAAAACACATAGGCCTGTCCAAAACCTTACGCCTGTTCTCCCTGAGATTCTGAGACTAAAAAGAGAAGCAATGCATCTTACAACCTTTTGGAATAAATACATGTATATATAGTTTGCAGTTCAGACTGATGTTTTTAGCACTTTATAATAGTGTAGGCTCTTTTGGTCAAGCACATTAGTGGTACATTACTGGAATAAAATTTGGAGGCACGCCAAATATCTTCTGATTTGACAACGAAGTGGGAGTGATAGCCAACTCGAAAGTAAACCAGCATCTGTGAAGCTTCCTAACATGAACATAACTGATTTTATATTGATATTTTCCAGTTTCCTCATTTGCTTTTCTTTTTCTTCCTGAGTAGTATGTTTACTGTTGTTATTTTGGATCAGTTTTTGTAATGCTGGTATTAAGCGAGACAGCTATGTAAACAAGTTGCAGGGTATTATTAGTTTATCAGAGGGATGTCTGGTCCATTGCCAAGATTCATTGATCTGTTTATTATGACTTTATCCAGTACAATTTTAGTGGCAATTTAAAACATGGTCTTAGGGTTTCACTTACAGAAGTCCACTGGTTCATTTATTAACCCACATTTGAGGGCTAACCCACTGTATAATCTTACCGGCATTATTATGACAGTTGTTATAATCCACCGCAGCCAGGGAGCAATATCCCAATTATACGTTCTATTGTTTCACTTGTGATATGAGAGCAATACAAATTGTTGATGATAATTATGTTGATTTTCAGCAGTTTGCAAATTAGTAAATTAGTACATTTAGAAGTATAAATATACCCGAAGGCTAATATGTGTGTTGGGGCTAGTTAACAAGTATTTATTGAGTGCCTACGGTGTGTGTGGTGGACTATAATAGGCACAGTGGTAGGGATACCAGTGATAGTATAAAGAAACAAAGAACAGGTTACAGTTTTTGCTAGATATAAATGAAAGTACCTTACTAATTTAGTTTTTAGTAGTAACTAACAACCCTGAAACTTAATGGCAAAAAACCATTGATTTATTATTTCTTATAAGTCTGTGGGGTGCCAGCTGATTTCGCCTGGGCTAGGCAAGATCAGCTCCCACACATGTTCTCAGGGCAATGTTCCAAGACGGTGAAAGAGGAAGCTGGGATGCTCTTGAGGTCTAGCCTCAGAAATTGGTTATGACTTGTCTGCCCATCCTACTGATCAGAGGAAGACAGAGGCTAGCCCGGATTGATGGGGTTTCATAGCCCAGAAACAGACTATACCTCTTGGTGAAAGGAGTGGCAAAGTCACAAAGGCATGAACATAACAGGATGGGTTCATTTGATGCCCAGATTTTGCAGTCTACCTGACTTAACATGGAAAAAATGAATCATAAGAGTTGTTTTGCATTTTAAAAGTTCCATTCTATTATAACAGATGATCAATGCTAGATTAAAACCCAGTTTACATAGGTTCCTTTTCCTATGTCAATTCACATTTCTTAAGTTTTGAAGAACCTGTGTGTATGATTTTCTCATCAAAGCTTCTGGTCTAGTGTACTGAAAATAGTGAGCTGCTATTTGACTTAATATTTAGTTTAAAAATACTGGACTGCTGCTATTTATGCTTAAAAAATTGCTAGAGGGAGTTAATTGCAGTGCCCTGGAAACAGAGAAACTAATTAACTTTGTGCTTCCCAACGTTAAAGTTCATTTATCTTCAGGGGCTTTTAATTTTTTGAGCCTGAAGGCACTGTCTTCTTTTTTTAAAGAATATCTTCTAACAGTAACAGCAGGCTGTAAAGTAATATTATACAATTGGAGAGAATCAGGTATTAACTGCATAGCAATTTAGATGTGTTCTGTACGTAGAATCAATTTCCTTATACATTATATTGTTACTGAGAATTTTTTACACAAAACATTGAGACTTGATTCACAGATCTCCTGGAAACAAGTTTTTCAGAATCAAGTTGACTATGTAATTTATTATTTAAACTGTTTTTGGAATAGGTTACTCATTTACGTGATTCAAAACTCAAAAGGTGCCAAGGGATATATACAGTCAAAAGTCTCACTTTCCATCACTCATTTCTCCTTCGGTGGCAATTCACGCTATCAGTTTCCTGTGTGTTCTTCCAGAGATACTTTATCTGTGTACATTCAAATATATATAGATATTCCCTTTCTCCCCCCTTTTCACACACATGGTAGCATACTACATCCACTGTTCTTCACCTTGCTTTTTCCTCTTACTCTATTTTACTCCAGTATTTAAAGCACTTTCTCATCCTTATTTTAGAGCTCCATCGTACCCCATGGCATGGATGTACCATAACTTATTTAATCAGCTATAGAATGGACACTCAGGCTGTTTCCTATCTTTTCCCATTACAAAGCTATAACGAATTACTGTCACTTTCCTCGAGTGGAAGTCTATCTAGAAGTTCCTAAAAGTCGAAAGGATATATGCATTTGTCACTTGGATAAATATTGCCAAATTGCCTTTTCTAGTGACTGAACCAATTCATACTTCTATAAGCAGTGTCTGGGCCTGACCTCTACACCCTTTCCAAGTGTTACCAAAGGGCTGTGTTGTTGACTTTAGTGATTGTTATTAAACTTGCTTTTCTACAACACTTTAAAATGACAACATACTTAATCCTAGTCTGAATTAACACAACAGTGGGTTGGGTTTTATCATCACCATTCCCTGGTGATGGCCTGGAGGCTCACATACCCTATGTATGTGAAATTGCCTAGAGTCATACAACAAATAGAGGTAAAAATCAGGACTTGCCCCAAGTATGATTTTTCAGTAGTCAAATGAAGCAGTTTTAACATCTGCCAGAAGTTATGTAATCATACAATATGTGGCTTTATGTCTGGCTTCTTTTACTTAGCATGATGTTGAGGGTTCATCCGTGTTGTAGCATGTATGAGTACTTCATTCCTTTTTACGGCTGAATAATATTCCATTGTACAGACATAAAACATTTATTCATTTGTCAGTTTTGGACATTGCAGTTATTTCCACTTTGTGACTATTATGAATAATGCTGCTATGAACATTTGTGTGTAAGTCTTTGTACGGACACATTCTCAATCCCCTTGCATGTAACACACCTAGGAGTGGAATTCCTGGGTCAAATGGTAGCAGTATTCAACCATTTGAAGAACTGTCACGTTATCTTCCAAAGTGGTTGCACCATTTTACATTCTCAGCAGCAACGTATGAGGGTTCCAATTTCTCTACATCTTTGCCAACACCTGTTATTACCTGTCTTTTTTATTATAGTCATCCTAGTGGGTGTAAAAGGAGTCATTGGGTGGTTCAAATGGTTCAATGCTTCACTAGTGGCCAAACGGTTGGCAGTTTGAACCACACAGAAGTGCCTCAGAAGAAAGGCCTGGCAATGTTTCTGACCAGTCATAGCCTTGAAAACCATATGGAGTACAGTTTACTCTACACACATAGGATCACCATAAACCTGAACAGACTTGAGGCAACTGGTTTGTGTTTCTGTTTTTTTAGTGGGTGTGAAGTGTTACCTCAATGTGGTTTTGATTTACATTTCCCTAATTATTTAACAAGGTTGAACATCTTTGTATGAGCTTACTGGCCATTTGTACATCTGCTTTGGAGAAATGTGCATTCAAATTCTCTCACTGACCATAATTCAATGATTATTCTGGACACCAAATCTCCTGTTTTGGATTTGCAGCAACATATCTCTAGGCAATTTTCTCTTATTTCTCCCCTCTAGAATTCAGACAAGGTGTATCAGTTGATCACAACCTTTGGGCTAATAGAGGCCCAGTAATAATTGCTATTCATAATCATTTTAAGGTCTGCTCAATCTTGATGTGCCTTCCGGAATATGAAAGAAAAAATATTATGCTAATTATAAGATCATTTTAGAATTTATATATATTTTAATTACTCTGATTCTTAAAAATTGGTAACGGACATAGATTCTAACTAATCCTTCATTCCTAGGATACCTGACTTCATTCAATTCTATACATTGACATTGCTGCCTGAATAATTTTCAACAGTGTAAATCTGACCACATCACTCCCTGACTCAGAAGCTTCTATAGCTCCCCATTACCTAGCTATAGAAATACTATCTTCTTCTGGAATTCAAAATCTTTTCACCTTTTTTGCCTGCAGTAAAAAAAATACATTTTATATTGTGACCCAGAACACAAACATACACATAAGCAAATAACACTGCTCAAACAATTGCAAACCAATCTTTCACATTTTCTACCCTTACTGCACACAATGTATTCTGGTATTTTTAAATAAACAAAAATGCTTGATAG
The DNA here is from genome assembly GCF_024166365.1 of Elephas maximus indicus. Classification (NCBI taxonomy): domain Eukaryota; kingdom Metazoa; phylum Chordata; class Mammalia; order Proboscidea; family Elephantidae; genus Elephas; species Elephas maximus. The sequence continues at coordinate 26,876,201 of NC_064827.1, read as the reverse complement.
GGCTCACTAAACAGATTTTCAAACCTGAAATCTGAAAAACAATATTCCACTGCACGGCCAAATATGGCGAGATTCTTCAAGAGCTTGGCAAAATTTACTCCAGTGAGTCTCAAACCTGGTTGCATGTTAGAATCACTTGGAAAATTGAAATTCAAAACTGAGAATTGAACTTGAAAAACAAAAAACGAGCAAATTAAAAACAAAACATAAAACTATTATTTAAATCTTCACCCTTGAGAATTTTCATTCTTAAGGTTTGGGAAGGGGTTCAGAAACCTGGGTTTTTATTAAAAGCTCCCAGGTAATTCAGTGGAGCAGCTGAGTTTGGGAAAAACTGCTGTCAGTCTGTACAACTTTCCTCTCCTTCATCTCAAATGTTTCTGGCTTCTTGCACATTCTTTTCCCTTTACCTGGAATTCGTGCCACTGCCTCTTAGAATACCTCCCGGCCCATCTCAAACATCACTTCCTACCTATTTCCCTACCCAGAAGGGTCTCATTTCCCTTGAGTGCTCACAAGTCTTATTGTTTTGCTGATGGAACTTCTCTTGCCCCACCTCACACTGTAGCCCCAATGTGCTTATCTTCCTACTGCATTGTAAGCAACTCTATTATAATTGTACCTCAATGTATTCAGAGTCAGGATTTGATAAATTCCCTTGAACTGGGGTTGAAATACAACCTTTCATTCTGAGGCCAAGCTAGTTAAAAGGGAGTTTAAGCAACATCAGAGGCTACTATATTTTAATGTGATATTATGGGCATGAATAAGTGAAGATTAAGCCTTTCTGCAAGGGATATTCACACAATCTAGTCTTTAGTCAGCTCTTTCCCAACTTTCTGCTCATTATAGCTCTCCAAAGGAAGAAACAATACCCCCTCCACCCCCAGATCTAAATGCCTATATCCAAAATAGATCAGGATGGAAACCCTCTCCCCATTCTGTGTGGAGTTAGGCTCCTTTAAGAATTCCCAGTCTCTGTGACCTGGGGTTTCCAGGTCATGTCTTTGAGGTTGAAGCAAATCAAATACCCTAAACGTTATGTTCCCATCTCATTTGGCTGTGCGTGATCAGAGCACCGATATAGTATTAGGTTTTCCATTTTGCATGGGTATAAATTAAAGCACAGAGAGGATTTGATTAGCTCAAGATCCCAGAGTGACGAGCAATGATGGGAATAAAGGCTTGCTCCCCAGATTCCTGGCCCAATTCACTCCGTACCAAACCACAGGTATGCCGCCTTTTTGCTGATGAGGCCACACAGCGGTGCTTGGAGGGGATACCCATTAGCTCTGGGAGGATGAAGGCACATAGGGAAGCTTCCAAGAGAGCCATTTCAAGAGTCAGAGTAAGAGCCAATGGCATTCTGGAAGTCTGAATGAGCATTTCTGAATATGGTTTAGAAAACATGTGGTTGGCAAATACTTAATGGGGTTTTAGGATATTTATCTTATATGTCAGGCCACTTTGCATTTATGGGTAACATCTAGTCTTGCATATCTACCTCCTCCTCTGAGTGTAATGCTAATAAAATAAACCAATATAATGTTTTTAAAAGGACATTGTCATTTGAATTCTTAGGGAATGTTAGAAATTTAAAATGACATTAATGACAAAGCAACAGTGGTAGTGGGGATCAAACTATAGAACTGGGGATCAGAGTGGACAATGCCAAAAATTCCTACCTCTAGATATGTCTGGGAAGAGGGCAAACCACTGGGAGTTCCTACCATATACCCAAGGTTCCTATGTCTTCCCAGTCCAAACGGATTCTCTAGTTGATGAATCTAATCTCATCAGGAACAACAGACATATTGGGGCCTTTACCCACTTTGTAGACGGTTTTGGTTGAATACACACGTTATCTCTGCTCAGCCTCTTCCTCCAACTTTAACCTCTCCCACTTCTCCCCCTCCCTCAGGACACACCAAACACACTAGCTTTCTTTAAATTTTTTGGGCGCATCAGACAGTTTCTCACCTCAGGGCATTTGCAATTATTGTTTTCTATGCCTAATTAATAATGCTCTCAGCTAACTGGAAGGTTGGAAGTTCAAGTATAGCAAGAAGTACCTCAGAAGATAGGCCTGGCAATCTACTTCCATAAAATCAGCCATTGAACACCCTATGTAGCACAGTTCTACTCGGACCATATGAGGGCACGGTAAGACAAAATGGACTTGATGGTAACGGGGTTTTTTTTTTTTTAAAGAAGAGCTAATCTTACAAGGTTTATCAAGATTCTAATCTTAGCTGAATATCATCTCCTCACAGAAGCCTTCTTTGACGACTCAATCTAAAGTTTTACTCCAGTTACCCATCACCAACACCCCACCCCCAGTCACTCTGAATCACAGCACTCTATTTTTCATTGAAGCACTTATCACTATCTGAACTCTAATGTGTTTACTTGTTCACTGTCTGTCTCCTACAGAAGAGAGTAAGCTTACTGAAAGCAGCCTTGTCTACTCTGATCGTGGCTTTATTTCTAGCACCTATAAAAAAAAAAATAGCAGTGCCTAATATCTAAAACCAAACACCCATTGCCGTTGCATCAATTCTGTCTCATAACGACCCTAAATGACAGAAGAGAACTGTCCCAGAGAGTTTCCAAGGAGGGTCTGGTGGATTTGAACTGCCGACCTTCTGATCAGCAGCTGTGGCGCTTAACTGCTATGCTACCAGGGTTTCTGCCTAGTACTCAGTAGTTGCTAAATCTGTATGTGTTGAGTGAATGAAATATCCCTGAGTGATGTCACTGGGGTAAATGCCTATTCAACCCATGGGTTGCTCTAAGAAATTGCTTAATAATAACGATCTTTGGAATGACTTCAGCAAGTGCATTAGGTAATATCCCTAAAATGTCAACTGGCTGTAGAGTAAACACTGGCTGGGCTTCACAGTTCACCCAGCAAGATGACATACTCAGGGTTTGCATAGCCAGTGGCGTCAGCTTCCCATTGGGCAATCTGTTACATAGAGGGAGTAAAGGATGGAGGGCAGGTGTCCTGGGCTTCAGGGAGCAGCTGAGCCCAGCGCACAGAGTCTGCTGCAGGCAGCAGACGAGTTCTGATGAAAAGCAGAGGAAATTACAGTTGTCGGGCTCTGTGGTCACAAGGGCATGCGTTGCATTTGCAAAGTCATCACGGGATAATTCAGGGTGTAGCTTGCACACATTCTGCTGAAAGTTTTTTTTTTCCTACCACATCCGACACATGGTTTGCCAGAGGAAGGACACGAGATCAGCTGCAGTGATGAGCTGGCTTGGTGTTTTTAGGCCACAATTCTACTAAACCAATGACTCCCGTCTGACTCCTCCAGAAGAGCCAACAGAATTTATTTATTACCAAGTGTGAACAGCAATCACATGAAGCCACCAGATTGCTTTTGCAGGCCATGCCAAAGGGAGCTTATCTAAAAAAATTCTTGAATAATGACACTTTCAATGCTTATTGTCCGGAAATCTTTAAACAGTGTTAATCCACTTCCAAGCTATTTTATTTTTGTAGTATAAGTCTAGAAATTAAAAGATAATGAAAGAGAATAATTTAAAGCTACATTTGGAAAATATGGTGCACTCAATGTGTGTAAAGTAGGTAGACAGCTAAATAAATGTTCCGTCCTATTTGTTGGCTGGGACTGCAAATTCATGCTATGTTAGTGATTGGTACTTCTCCAAAGTCTGTAGTGATAAAAGAGAAAGAAGGCATGAGACTATATGGGTTAGTGGAAAAGCACTGGCATAGGGATCTGCAGTTCATGCTATAATAGTAGGTTTCCTACTTTTGTATCTGTGAACTTTGTAAAATTATTTGATCTGAGTTTCAATTTCTATGTCTGTAGAACGGAAATGATATACCTTAGAGGGCTATTGACAAAATGAAGTCAGGTAATCTGGGTAGAGTACTTTGTAAGAATTGGGTGTTAGCTCCAAACCAAACCAAGCCCCTTGCCTTTGGGTCGATTTTGACTCATAGAGACCCTTTAGGACAGAGTAGAGCTGCCCCATAGAGTTTCCAAGGAGTGCCTGGTGGATTCAAACTACCAACCTTTTGGTTAGCAGCCATAGCACGTAATCACTATGCTACCAGGGTTTCCGGGTGTTAACTCAGTATGAGGTAAATAGGGCCAGACCCAGGCAAACTAGACTCTGTGGGTGATGCAAACAGTTAACCCACCTGGCTGCTGACCAAAAAGTTGAGGTTAGCATCCTTCCAAAGGTGCTTTGGAAGAAAAGCCTGGCAATCTACTTCTGAAAAATCAGCCATTGGAAGCCTTATGGAGCACAATTCTAGTCTGACACACTGTGAAGTTATCATACATCAGAATCAACTCGAGGGCAACTGGTTACCCAGGCAAACTGTTTTAAGCTCAAAACTTCCAGCCTTTTTACACCTGGCCAAAAGCCCTAAAGCATTCTAAACTTGTCTACTTTATCAAAACGGCCATCAAGCTCACACTTACTGAATGATGGACTCTTGTGCAGAGTACTTCCTGTGGGTTTTACCTGGCTACAAAACCAAACTCTGAAAGTATTTAACATTGGTTGGTCACTTGGGGAGAGGTTTACCACATTGAGTAAGACCCTTACATTTTTTTTAGGCTAGGGAACTTGGCCCACGGTTCTGTAGAAATGAATAGAATTAGCCCAACAAACAATGAATGCCTTAGTTTATATAAGGCAAAATAGAAGATAAATGGCTTATGGCATCTCAGTTATGAGGTAAGGCTAAGAACAAGGGTCCTAAAATTTAACTAATCAATTACATTTTCTAAGCATTCTCAGAAAAAAAAAAAATTTTTTTTTTTCCTCAGCGCAGGGGTTAAATATTTATATGTACACGGAGCAAGAAGTACATGGTACATAAGGAGATATCTTCTTGGTAGAAGTGAGGTGCCTTACCTGTATAAGCACAGAGAACAAAGGAGATAAAAAGACATACCTAAGGGGGTCTCTGTGTGACGCAGTTACATTGCAATCATACACATAATGCAGAAGAAACGGGCTTTAACACAGCCCCCTCCTCCAAAGCAAGCAGCTAACACACTACATGGCTGAAGCAATAATACACCAAAAAAGCACGTGATTAAAACAGAATAAACAGAAGGCATCTTGGTCACCATGGTTACCAGGTACAACCAGAGTAAAAAACTGGCATAAGCACATAGAATGTTAGAATCTGTGATGAGAGTACTTTAATTTCCTATAAAAATATGAAATTTTTCATCTGAAACAATTCCACGTCTAAGAGTTAGAACTTTGTTTTTATAAACTATTTCAATAAGTACTTTGCTTATGCACCTGAAACTTTACCAGGGATAGTGGGCAGTGGAGAAACGCACGACTGATAAGGCCCCTGCCCTCAAAGAACTTACTTTCTCGTTAAGGAGATAAGGAAGACACATAAAACACCACAAGGAATACATAACAGCATGTAATTAGGTGATGAAATCAATGATTCAGACTAAAAATGCTGTAGGAGCCCTGAGGAGAGAGAGGGAGAGCCACAGAAACACAGGAAGAATCTATGAAGGAATCTGATAGCTTCCTTGAAAGATAGGCTGGAGTTAAGGACTGGAATATATACCTGGGTGTAATCTTTGCTTTATCATTTATCTGCTTGTGTCCTTAGGCGAAAATGATAAAGTACTTGACATAAAGTACTCATTAAATTTTAACTAGTCTTAAATGATCCTAATATAATTGTGCCTCTTTTTCTGCTCTGCTTCAAATCACTTTTGGAAGTAGGTGGTAGAAATTTGGCACAGATATGAATAGGTAAAGAGGAAGAAATGCATACATTTGGAGAGTCAAGGAAAATGTAGAAATAATCCTGGCATGTTGGACTCTCTATGGGGCAGTTCTACTCTGTCCTATACAGTCGCTATGAGTCGGAATCGACTCGATGGCACTGGGTGCTGGGTTAGAGGAGCAGGCTTATGCTGGGAAAAACACTGCATAGATAGGGTGAGTTATTCTTTCATTCAACACAAATTTAATGAGCAACTACTAGGTATCAGGCAGTGTACTAGGTGTGGGAGTTGAATAAAGGTGAGCCTTGAAAACCAGACATTATAATTTGGCTTGACAAGATAGAAAAAAGGGTGAGACTGAAGATTTCTTTATTTGGCTACTTATTAAGCAGGGTAGAGACAAATAATAAAAGCAGAATTGAAAAGGCTTTAATCTGGCAGCAAAAGGATTAGAATGGGGTGGGAGGTAGCCCTAAGGAATCTAACTGAAAAATTGTTGCAATAACCAAATCCAAATGAAATCCATTGCCATTGAGTCAATTCCCACTCACAGCAACCCCACAGAACAGGGTAGAACTGCCTCATATGGTTTCCAAGCTGTAAACCTTTACAGAAGCAGGCTGCCACATCTTTCTCCCAAGGAGTGGATGATGGGTTCAAACCGCTGACCTTTTGGTTGGCAGCTGAGTGCTTAACCACTCTGCCACCAGGGCTCCTATAGTTGTTGCAGTAGTTAACTTGAAATAATGGCTAGAACTGTGGTCATGTGAACCCAGTGGGAATGAATGAACATGGGGAAAAAACTGAAGAAAATCCTATGTGATTTAGGAGATACGCTTAAGATTAATGCACAGTTTTTTGCCCTTGAGTGAATGGAAGAGTAGTAAAGGCTGAAAAAGTTGGGAAAAGAAATCTGGAAACATTGTTGATGGCTTCAGTATAGGATAAAGTTTAAGGTGACAATGAGGTATTCCTTGAACATTCGATTAACAATATCCATTTAGACAACATATGCTGAGGAACTCAAATTTAGGAGGAATAGAAATGGATATAGAGATCCAGTTGGGATGGTTCGGATACCAAAGAAGACCAGTATAAGGAGAGAAACAGTAAACTTTGGGGAATTCTTACCCTGAATGTGTCTGGGGAGGGGTGAGTGTGGGGATGGTTGGGGCGCAAGGATGGATTACCCGATTAGCCAAGTAAGCACGTGCTTAGGGCATCAACAAAACAGGGGCACCAGTTGTCCAAAGAAAAGACCCATAGATGCCAAGCAGATACAAAACAAGGAAAAGCTAGTGCCACAGTAGAAGTGAACTGGCAGGGCACTAAATGAAATTGATACTATTTTATAAATTTTATATACGGTAACAATTATATTTTCCTTTTCATTTTGGACTGATTGGGTATAACCTCACATTCAGTTCTCTCTCCTTGACCACATAAGAATGCACCAATGGGCACTATAATCATGTGACTTGTGACGTATCTGGTCCCACGCAAAGTGAACCAAAACACATCTTTGGATTGAGCATACCCTTATATTTATATTATGCTCTTTATGATTGCTCTCACCCCCCTTAGGTATCAGCAATAGTCCAAAGAACTGTGAAAATGCAGCATCAAAGGACGGAAAGTGAGTGTGCAAGTTTTTAAGTATTATTCCAAGATGCAAAATACTTGTGGAGATCTGCCAGAGACCTGCCAACATTGTCTGACAAATGAAAAAATTACTCCTGATTACTTTGTAAGTACTATTTCTTTTGACTATCTCAGACCTGAAGAACAAAATTACATGTTCCAACTCAATTTTTTTACTTACTAATTTTCAAATATAAATTTTTTGTGTTAATGTCCAAATTCCAATGTAAATTTTACTTTATAAATTTTACTTTATAAATTTATTTTCAATCATTCAGGTTTATTTGCTATGGTAGAGCCAAATTTAAAAAGCGACATAATTTTATATTTGGGTAAAATGAAAAGGCAACAACTAAGTGGAGCGCAAAAACAAAAGCTTGCAGAAGATAAAAAGAAAAGGATTTGTGAATCCCTGAAGACAATTCCAAAATCGCCTTCTTTTTTAAAATGTTATGAATCAGAAGAGACTTTTTTCATTGAATGCTCAAGTTTAAAGGTACAAATTGTTGTACTAATACCACTAGTGCTGAAATTACTAATAGCAATATGAATATAACAGAATTTATTCCAAATTCTGTATCCACTCCTTGGTACAGTGAAAAAAAAAAAAAAAGGTATAAAGTGAAACTAATTTAGAATCTGAAATTGCTGCACGTGTAGACTTCATAAATAACACAAATGCAGATCCTGCTTTGTGGAATAATTTTTCTTCTAATGGTGTAAATTATTGGATTGAAAGAGGCCAAGTGATTGTCTACATCATAGTGGATCATGTGAAAATTCATGTCGAAAATTTCTGGATGGTAAATAAATAAGGTTCTGTAGCCAGAACGTATTTCTAGGGTACAAAGCTAATGGTGCTAATTATAAGAGGGAGTGGCTACTGTATTCTCTGTCAGTTGGCTCTGTATATTGTTTCGTTTGCCAACTATTCAGTCCTAAATCATGTAATTCTCAATTTGCTACAGATGGACTTAGTGATTGGTGCAACTCAAATGATTGATAAACATGAAAACTGTTTAATTCACAGAGATTGTATTATGTCATATTTAAATCAAACACGTAGTTTTGGCTTAACTCATGAGTGGCAAATGCAAAATAATGAAGAACATCAGTCTTGGAAAGCTGTTTTGCAACATGTTGTCGCTATTACTATAACAATTGCTGAACGTGGACTATCTTTTTGAGGAAGACATGAAATGTTTTGGTCCCCACAAAATAGAAAATGTTGAGGTTTACCTGAACTTGTTGCTCACTTTGATCCACTTTTAGCAGGTCACCTCTTAAAATATGATAACACAGGAAAGAGTAACCCATCATGTATGTCTAAAACAACAGGTAAAGAATTAATAAACTTATTAAGTGATAAAGTTCGATCAACTATTTTCAGTTAAATAAATATTGCTCAGTATTTCAGTTTGTCAGTAGATTCCACTCCTCATCTTTCTCATACAGACCAACTAAGCATTGTTTTAAGATATATATCTACAATGGATGGAAAACCTGTCAAGTGATGTTTGACATTTACTAGCTTAAAAATCATACCAGTGAAGAAGCTGCAAACAAAGTACTATATGAAATTTGCAAAATTGATTTTTCTAAGTGTGGAGGCCAGTACTATGACAATGCTGCCAATATATCTGGATGTCATAAAGGTATGCAACAGAAAATTTTAGAACATAATGAATATGTCATTTTCATATCACGTGCTGCACGCTCAGTCTTATAGGACATAGCACAGTAGCTTGTTGGTGGGAAGCAGCTGATTTTTTTTCTACTGTTCAATTACTCTATACATTTTTGCCATTTGTATTCACTGGTGGGCAGTTTTTAAAACATACTTAGGTAGTGACTGAGTATTAAAAAGTCTTTCTAATACACATTGGGAAGCACATGGTGTAGCAACGAGTACAATTCTGGAATTGAACACTAGGATTCTGGATGCTTTAGAAAATATTGCTGAAGACCAGACACAAAAAGTAGATCCCAACAACCGATGACTGCCCTGACAGGGAGCACAACAGAGAGCCCCTGAGGGAGCAGGAGATCAGTGGGATGCAGACCCCAAATTCTCATAAAAAGACCAGACTTAATGGTTTGACTGAGACTAGAGGAATCCCAGCAGTCATGGTCCCCAAACCTTCTGTTGGCCCAGGACAGGAACCATTCCCGAAGACAACTCATCAGATATGGAAGGGACTGGACAATGGGTTGGAGAGAGATGCTGACGAAGAGTGAGCTACTTGTATCAGGTGGACATTTGAGACTGTGTTGGCATCTCCTGTCTGGAGGGGAGATAGGAGGGTAGAGAGGGTCAGAAACTGGCAAAATTGTCATGAAAGGAGAGACTGGAAGGAGGGAGCTGGGTGACTCATTAGGGGGCGAGTAAGTGGGAATATGGAGTAGGGTGTATATAAGCTTATATGTGACAGACTGACTTGATTTGTAAACATTCACTTAAAGCTCACTAAAAATTATTAAAAAAAAAAAAAGTAGATCCCAGAGGTGAAAATACTGCCAACAAAATGCAAACACTAGAGTATGTATTTATGTTGGTTATGTGGAATAATACGCTGCAGCTTTTTCATTGGATGAGTCAAGCTCTCCAAGATTCAGAAGTAAATTTAAAGACATGCACCAGATCTCTAACAGTCATTAACAGGGTGTTAACTATACTTTAAGGGAAGGTTTTGAACATTTTGAAAACACTGCCAAATACTGATTATCAAGCAGTTCACTGTCACAGATGGATTAGAAAGAAACAAGTAAATGACAGAAGTACTCCAAAAGTATCACTGAGTGCCAGAGATCAATTTCACATAACCCACACATTACACCATCATTGTCACACTTAAATTTTGCATGAAAAGATGGGTAAGAACGTATGATGTTCTTTCAAAAAGATTTTCCTTCATAAACGATGTGAATACAGCTGACGAAGAATGCATGAAGGCACACAAGAAATTAGTACTGGCTTATCCAGAAGATTTAAATACAAACCCTTATGGAAAAGTGCAACAATTTCATTCTTACATGAGAAGTAAGTTTACGGATGCACGGAAGACAATTGTACTCACGTAGGCACATGTGATTCCACAATAGAAGATAAAATACAATGCATATTTCCCATTGCTGAAATTGCTTTACACATATTCCTAACTTTAATGATCACAAACTGCACAACAGGATGCTCATTTTTGTCCCGGAAGAGACTCGAAAACCCTCAGCATATGATTCAAGAAAGACTCGATTCATTATCCTTATTATGTATGCAAGTAGATATTGTTCGGCAGCTTAACTGTGATGAAATCACCAAATTTGTAAAAGCAAAGACTAGAAGGAAATGTCTTTAATTAAAACATGGTTGAGATGAAAGAGCCCTGGTGGTGCAGTGATTAAGCGCTTGACTGCTCACCAAGAGGTTGGCAGTTCGAATCATTTTCTTTTATAACATCTTTTAATTTGTTCATTTATAATTACAGCATCTATTACAACACAAGCATCAAAATTGAAGTATGAGGTGTTTAAAGCAAGATTGGTGAAAGTCAATGTTTTGCTGTGGGACATCAACAGAATTTTACACTGGTCGTTGAAACGACTAAGTTCACTGACATTTCCTTTGTTGTAGAATATGAGGAATATTCCTTTTGTAGAGAATGTGCTATATAACAAAAATCTTAGTATCCTGCATCCACTAAAAATTCTATAATGTGGTTCATCTCATTCCACTAAAACGGCATATGCCAGTTTTATGTTCAAACACTAATATTACAGTCGCCTTTAAAAGGAAGTTACATCATAGACAGCTAAGACACACACACACACACATATATCCTGTTTGAATGTGTGAACAGAGAAGGGGGCACCACAGATTATCAGTGTTTATGACCCTCACATGCCTTAATCCAGCCCTGGTGGGGAGAGGATATGATGAATGGAAGGAGAAGCCAGAATAGAAGGAAGAGTTTTTGGAAGAAGATGGTCCACAATATCTAGTGCATCCTAGAGTCAAGGAGAATTGGATTGGATAAATATTATTGCATTTATCCATAAAACAATTGATAGATAATAACAAAATAATGTAAATTTTTAAAATATCTTAAAACAGAAAAAATTTTAATATGTTAATACAAGAAACAGGATGTTTTTATACTCCTGACAGATATCTTTGGGACTCAGGAATGAGAAATTGGAATTGCTGGGAATTCTCCAAATAATAAGTTTTCATACTATTCCTAAAACTTTGTGTTTTTAAATAAAAATGAGTGGGTATAATCATAAATAGTAAATACTTTTTCTGTAGTAGAGATATACTAAATGTTTCAGAGATTTTCTACAAAAAAAAAAATATATAATAATCAGTTCCTGGTTTATGGATACTGTGAACCAATACATTGTGACAAGATTTTATATTTCAATAACATGTAGAAACGAGCTCTACCTGAGACACTTAAAAAGAGAAAACATTAAAAGAAGGAAACATTAACTTAATATGAATGCCAAATGAAAATCATTATAAAATTTGTAATATCTAGCCTCAAATATTCCATATTTAAAAGTTATCATTCTTAAAAGGAAATTTAAAAACTTATACAACATCAATTGTCCTATCAGATAGTTTGGTGGCATCCCATATCATGTCCTCCCTAGAAAACTTTACTGTAAGCGATGAGAATGAGACTGAAAGAGGCCAATAACTTCTCAATATCATTATAAAAATAATTTTGACCTGACAGACCTCCTAAAAGAATCATCATCGCAGGCAGTCAACAGTGCTTGATACATCCCCCAAAAACATAAACTGTTTCCTTCCCCCGCCACATTTCAGGAAGTGAACTTCCCTGGCCTTAGGTCATCAGGTCAATAGTGTGATGATTTTGGCATTTATTCAGTAATTCAAACAATATTTATAAGAGCTTACTGTTTTATGTGCTGAGACTATATATACAAACACGGTGGATACAGGACTCCTGGAGCTTACATTTTAGTTGAAGAAAAACAATAAGCACATCAACAAATAAGACAACATTAGATACTGATATGGAATATAAAGAAAATAACATAACGGGAAAAAGCGTGAGGTGGGTTTCACAGAAGGTAGGCAAAGAGCTACTTACTTTCAGTAGATTCTGAAGAGCTGAGACAAGAATAAGAAGGAACCACTGGAAAATGTGAGAGACTATTCCAGGTAGAGAGAAAAGTGTGGTCAAAGAGCAATAAGGAGCTTGCAAGTTAAAGGAACAGAAGGAAAGCCAATTAACACAGTCAATGAAGGGAATGAAAAAAATTGAGTAAAAAAGATTTCAAAGAGGCAGGTAGAGTGACTAGGTGGTGCAAGTTAAGAGACTGACTACTAGTCAAAAGTTGGCAGTTCGAACTTACCCAGAGGCACCTTGGAAGAAAGGCCTGGTGGTCTGCTTCTGAAAGGACACAGCCTTTATGGAGTTCCACTATACACACATGTGGTTGTCACAAGCTGGAATCGAAATGGTAGCAACTAACAGCAATGTGAGTTCATCAAGAGCAATTCTATCTATAAAATCAAACAGGCAGGTAGGGGTGGATCATTAAGGTCTCCAAGGACACAAAAAGGAGATAAAGTTTGACTCCACTTGCTGTACATAACCACCGGGGGAAAGAAGGCTTTATATGCTAGGCTTTGCTTCTGTAACTTCTTCCACCTTCTCCAAGAGTTCAGCCCAGCACATTCCCCATCTTGATAATGCTGACTCTCCATAAAGTCACTGGACCCCAAATAGACATGTCTTGCCTCACATAAACTGTTTGTATGCTAACATCACAAACAGACCGACCTGGAACCTATCAAGGGAATGTAAATTACAGGTTGCTTGATGTGGAGTAACTTCTGCATGTTGGCCAGTGTAGGTGTACAGCCAAAAATGCACTGTGTGAATACAATTGTTTGGCAATTGCTGGTCTGTCACTTGTCCAAAGCGGTAAGTGTGTGAATGGATTTGTATGGGTAATGACTCTGAAATTAGCAACCAGCTTTTCCCTTCCCTCCATGATACAGGAAAACACATTGCAACTTGGCTCATTTCTGGGGAATTCTTGTGATGATCCTCAGTTGCTCAGAGTACGCATTTGGTCGTCATTATCCCTTGTGTAATCAGTTTCTACAAACTATTGGATGATGTTAGTTATGTTTACAGAACAAGGGAGCATGTTCCACACCTTAATCAAATCACTTAAAGATGAGCCTTCTTACATAACATGCTTTAGATGTACATGAACGGTCATTACATAGTTTACACTTTATGCTATAGTGAGTGGTTACTTTCATTAGAAACCTCGGGATGAACCACGTGGCTAGGACTCTCGATATTTTCTGTAAATAATCTAAGTGTTTATCAGACAAACCTCTCCATGGAAGGTGATGCACTGAATCCACAAAGGCAAAAATGACTGGAAATCTTCTTTGAAAGGGCCTAGAAACGTCAGGAATTTGGGCCCAATCAGTACACAGAACGCAGGTGCAGTGGCCCCACTGTTAAAAAGCTGGATCCATGTGAGTAACGGGCCTAATCACATTTTCAGAACAGCTGTGGCTACTTGGGTCCTATTCTCTTGTCAGTCATAGCTCCTGAAAAAAAAAATTAATCAAATTTCTATTAAATTTAAAACCAGACTCTGCATCTTGAGTACAGAAAAAGAAAATAAAACGTCATTCCAAGCTATCTATTTTCAAAGGAATTCAATTCTGACCTCCCTATGAAATTGAGCAGTTTCTCTTCCCTCCACTTCCGGGAAGAGCGGCAAGAGGGATGGTTTTCTCTGGTCAGTAGTAACTGGTAACCAAGCCTGTTGTTCTGCCAAGCAAGTCTTCGCTGACTTTCTGATTTCCAAGTGCTCAGAGAGTATGCCTGAAACCTGTGCCTTTCTCTCGTGTCAGATAAGCCGAAAGTTTGCTCTAGCTATGATAAATCTGCACAACGCGGAGATGTTTTTGGCACAAACGTACGTTAGGAGGAGGCTGATGATTTAGCCCCCTCCATTCTCGCGGCCGGAGAGTGTATTGTCCCTGCATTTAAGAAATATCCTTCAGCTGCTGGCGGGTGCGCGCCGAGCCTGCGTTTTCGCGTCTCCGGGGCAGGGCGCCTGAGTGTCACCCACAAATGTGACTGGTCTGCCCCCGCGAGCACGGCAACCGTTTTCCTCCCCCTCCGTCTCGGCCCGAGGCCCTCAGCCCACACCAGGGGAAGGGGAAGGGGAAGGAAGCCTTCGCCGCAAGCCGGCGTCTGGGCCCTCACCAAACGCGCCGCCGCCAACAACTTCCCCCCTCCAGCTGCGCTCAACTTTCTGCCTTTCCTCCCAGCACTTTCTCGCCCTGAGTTTCTGTCTTCTGAGTTGTCGTCCGCTTCGCTCGCCTTCTCCCCAGCAGCGCGCGGACGACCTGGGCTGACAGGGCAAGCAGAGCGGGGCGGCCGAAGCGGGGAAGGAAGAGGAGAAGGGGAAGGTGAAGGGGAAGAGAGAGGAGGGGGCAGCGGCGGCGGCTCGCGAGGAGGAACTGGGCAAAGGGGGCCGAGATGGGGCGAGCGCCCGAAAAGGAAAGAGACGCCGCGGTTAGCTGCAGTCGGAATAAAGTTCGCGCCCTTTCCTCGGCGTTCTACAGCCTTCTCTCCCTTCCCCTCTCTCGGTTTTTTTTTTTTTTTGACAGCTGGGCGCTAGCTGCCACCCCCACCTCCACGCCCGTGCCCCCCGGGGGCGCCAAAGTTGTTTTCCATCCGCAGAAAAAGCAAAAGAACAAGGCAGGGGGAGGGAAAATATACACCCCCTAGAAAATCTTCAGCACCCACAACAACGACAACAAAAAAACTAACCTACTTTTATTTTGCAATAAGGGAAGCAACATTGTAGTGACGCCAATTTTGCAGAGAGAAGAAACTTGTGGTCTTTGCACAGCCGCCCGAGGCCACCTCGCCCGCGGTCTCCCCCCCCCCCACCGCGAGCAGCCCCCTCCCGGAACAGTCCGTTCCTTCTTTTTTTTTTTTTTTTTTGGGTCCCGAGGAGGGAGCCTGGAGAGCTCAGCAGGCTCGGGCTGGGGGAGCGAGAGCGACCCTGGGCGCGTGTATAAATCAGTCACCTGAGCGCAGAGGGGCCGGGGCGAGGGCGCGCGCGGGCGGCGGCGGCGGGCGGGCGGGGAGAGGCGGAGGCGGCGAGGCGGCCGCCGGAGGAACCCGGTGGGGGAGGGAGAGAAAGGCCGAGACAGAGGAGCGCGAGGCGGCCGAGGGGGCTGGTCCAGGCGCGGCCGCTAAGAGGAGACCAAGAGGCGGGGGCTGCACTTGACAACCAGCATGCCGAGATGGTAAGAAGTTTCCACCATCCTTTTCTTTCTATTCTAGACCTCGTCAGAAACGACCCCCGCGGCCGCTCGGGACCGTGTTTGCCTCAAGTTGAGCGGCTTGAGGTGGTGGTGGGGGGGGGGTGAAGAGGGCGAGCAGGAGAGGGAAACCCCAACCCTGCCTGACTCCTGCTGTGCTCCCGAAATCTTTCCCTAAACTTGGCCCCAAGTTTCTGAGGAGAGCTCCAGGTGGGAGGGGGCTGGTGGGGGGCGTGAAGTTGTACCCGCTCTCGCGGCGTCCGAGGAAAGGTGAGCGACAGGCGGGCAGGGGCTGAGTGGGGGCTCCGGGAAGTTGGGGACAGGCGTGGGGAGCACGGGGTGGAAGAGACACGGGGGGATGAATGGAGCATTAGCTGGAGCGCGGGGCGGGAAAGAGAGCGTTTGGGACCCACGGTAACTTTTTCAACTTGCCCCCGCGTGAGGGACCGGCGCGGGGCGTGGGTGCCCGGGCGCGCCCGTGCGCCGCGCTGAGAGGGCAGCGCCACCCGGTCCCCTCCCCTCTCCTTCCCATTCTGAAGCTTCCCTTTGTAAATGAAGATTGTAGGAAATATTCCTGGAGGTTTTAGGAAGAATGTGGAGAAACACAGGGCAGGAAAATAAGCTCTAGAATTTTTTTTTTTTTTTTTTGAGGTGGAATTGGGAAGGAGCGGATTTGTTTGACTTTACACGTTGGATGGAGGGTGGGATATGGGGCCTGGGGAGCGGGCAGAAATCAATAGAGTTAAAAAACAAAAAACCACTGGATTAAATTTCCCTTAAGGTGATACTTAAAAAGTTCCAAGTGCAAATGGTGGAAGGCACGGGATGGTTTGCGAAGCAAGCCTCCAGCCCGGCCTCTCTAGCGAAGCGGCTTCTCTGCAGCGAGGACGCCTGCAATTAGTTCGGCTGGTGATGAGCGGCTCTGTCCGCTTTCGGGGAAGTCATTTGTTAGAAATGGGACTTGACCACTCCCTGTGTTTTAGTTTACTTCCACCCAGCGTTGCTATTGTTACCCCCTACTTGGTGATCTGGTATACCGGGTTCTGCATGTAGACGGAATATGAAATATTTAAAAGAAAAAGGGAGATAGCGGGTTGGCATTTATTTCTCTTCCCCCCCCATGTGACATCTCTTGTTTCAGTGATCAAAGCTACAACTGGAGTGTAGTGTAGGAGGTGCGACTGTCAAATGCAGGCACCCCCCCACCACCAAAAAAAAAAAAGAGTGCTCCCAGGACTGTGGTTACAGTAACGCTGATAGAAATTAAAGTGGTTTTGAAATCAGCGTGCGCTTTATGATGGTTCCCGTTTACCCTAGACTCAAGCTGTTGTAAAAGTGATGTACAAAAGACATCCTAAAAGAAACCTGTGTACCCAGAATTAAAGTGGCAGAAAGTGGCCTGTTTTGATTTTTTTTTTTTAATACTTCATGGACAGTTGCAGTTGTTGGAACCCTTGTTTAAGTGGGGGCGTCAAAACAAAATATTAAACATATCTGTTAGAACTTTGAGAGTTTTTCCTCCAGCAGCATTTTACACAAGTACATTGTAAAAGCTAGTTGTAGGTCTGCTAATCACTTTGAACAGTGGCTAAGCCATTTGTCATCCACTGTTTTGTATTTTGCAATTTCAGATGTTAAACTGTGCACACACACACATGCTCTAAGTGGGGGAATTTCTTTTCTGGCACTATTATTTAGTGTGATCTGAAGATGTACACAAGAATAGTGAGACCTTGTACAAATTAATGGAACTTCCTTTACCATTTGGAATCACCAAAAAATCCCTTGTGAACCCATTTATGGGGTATCTGTGTTTTATGTTATATTTGTAGCTGTTTCATTTAAACCATTTAGTCTTAATGAAGTTCTTAGTTGTAGCTACTCTTTCTGGTCCTGGAGAGCATAGTATTTAAAATCCAGATTGCTAATCATTTTACCAAAGTACTGTATTGTCTTCACCTGAGGGAAGTTAATACTGAGCCTGAATGGAACTCTGTGCAAAGTATCTTGTGAGAAAAGTCGTTTTTCTCCTCTTGAGAATCTTAAAGTTGGGTGTTGTTTGCATGTAGCGCTTTGAACAAGAAGCAACCACGTGATTTAAAAAATAAATATTAGGAAAATATTAATAGCAGCTGTACATTTCCTAATATCTGATTTTTTTTTCTCTTCTACCTGTGGTGCAAGATATCTGTCAGGCAGGGATACATGATTACAAAAAGAAGCAGACAAAAGCAGAGCTGACTATTGCTATATTAAAATGTAAGTGTTACAGTTTGAATTTTCAAGTGAGAGTTTTTGAGTTCAGTGCTTTACATAACATTTTGTCCTAATCTTGCTTGCTGTCAGGGATGTTTCATGGTTGTGCAATTGCCGCAGTCAAGAATGCCAATTTGCATTCCAGGAGTGTCATTTGATTACTTTTATCTGCACAGCTCCAAGACCGGCCCAGACCTCTCGTTTCATCTTGCCATGTCACGAGTCAATGCTGTGTCGTCGTCTTTTCAAAAATCTGCCTGATTTAGACAAGAAAGAAAAGTACTTTCATGTTGCAGCCGCAGTCCCCTGCTAACTTGTCAGCAGCAGGATATGATTCACTTGGGCCCAGAAGAATGGAACAGAGAGGCGGGTTAGGCGGTTCAATAAAGCCCACGGACAGGTAGTGTGTGACATCCCCAGAGAGCCGCAGTTAATGAAGAACAGGTCTGCTTAGTTCTCCACACGCTGACCTGGTGCTGTCCCCACAGTTTTCTCATTTGATCTTTCCCAGCAAATTGATCTTTTCTTGTATTTTTTTGCCTTCCAAGTTAGTCCTTGTGGGACTGAAATTAGCAGAGCAACTTAAGTTGGATAATACAGCTGTTCAGAAAAGAAGAAATTGGACACTGGCTCAAAAAGGGGCGGGGGTGGAGGGGTAGGGGGAGCTATTCTTTTTGTTTTTGTTCCTGAGAATATTTCTTATGTTAAGGGAGTCCAAAATAGGTGATGACTTGAAGTTAGTGATTTCCTCTCCTTTTAATTTTAGAGTTAAGATTCAGCACTAGTTTAAATATTCCTTAAGTATTTGAAAGATGGTCCTAGGGAGTATGTGGAGTTCGATTTAGTGTTTTTCATATACACTTGTTTGAAATGATTTGCCAGTCGACGATGTGGCTTTTATGGCTGTTGTAATATAGACTAAATATCAATGACATATTTCAACTCTGTTATTTATAGTCTTCTAAATAACTCCAGTCCCAAAATATCCAATACTGAATTGCAGAAAAGATTAAACAATAAAAAAGTCATTACCAGTCTTGTGTATAAATATTATGGTACATGAAAATGTTTTCTACAAATTACCATCAGCATTTTTGTTTTACATAAGCTCCTCAGATATACTGCTAATAAAGTGTATTTTTTATCATTTTCAAGATTCTGCATTTAAATGTAGGTTTTTTAGAAAAGAGGTCAGATCACTAGGTCGACTTATACTGTGAATATTTAAACAAGTTATTTTTTTAATTAAAATTAATTTTAGACAAGATGGGCAAATCTAAGTTGGGAATGTACGCATAATTTGGTTTAAACAGAATAAAGTTTCATTATAGAATTTTGTATATAAAGCGTAGATTGGAAGTATTTAATAGATTTTTAACTTGATGTGTGTATAAGGAGCAATGCTTTCTGAATTCCTCAGCAGATGGTCTCATTTACCATGTACATTCTTAAAAGAAACAGAGTTCAGAACATTTCTTGTGGAAGGGGAAGCAGCCCCCTTAAATCTTTTCACTGCTGGTAGGGAATTATATATGATCATTGGTTAGTAACCTCCTTTCTGAAGAGCTAGAGGGAGCCTCATGATTTTATTAGATATATTTAAGGTTAAAAAAAAAAAAATTCTGGCAATCAAAATGTTGCATAAAAAGAGTAGGTAATGAACACCAGCTCAGTGTTTAAGCTGGGAGGTGAGATTGTGGGTTTTTAAAGCTGTGACTGGAGCAATGGCACTTTCTTACTAGTCAGTGAAGATTTCTGGGGTTCTACCTTTCGGATGATTTGAAGATCAAGCAAAATGCAACCAAATACATTTTAAATCTGTTCTGGTTTGCTAAGTACTGTTTATAGTTTTGTCACCTGAAGGAGTTCTTCTCATGTGTTAGTAGGCCAGCCTTGAAAGTTCTGTTAAAAGTAACTTCCCACTAGACAACTGAGGAGTGTGATACCTTCTTTCAGTTCTCAAGGACCATCTCCTTTCTGTAAATGATGATTTCTGAAGTAGCTTTACATACAACAGCTGCACTCCGAAGAGAAAACGCCTTTAAAATGTTTCATGTTATAGGCAAAAATAGTAAACCATTTATAAAGCCGATATATTAGGAGTCAATAAATAAGTGAAATTTAAAGAAAGAGGACTTAAATGGTATTAAATTCAGTATTCGTTGTTTAATTTCACATTCGTATCACCCTTCCCACTAAAATTTGTGATGTTTACATTAAGAACCATTGATCATAGTTGCTGTTTAATAGTTATATACTAGTTTTTATAGCATTACTTTGGACAAACTTATTTTCCATTTAAGCAAATAATATAATCCAGTGAGATAAACCATCCAGATTTGTCTTTTTTAATTCTCTTGCACAGTAGCTCTTATTATGTCACTAGCCAATAAAAGCCTTTGTTTGCTGCTTATTAGAACCCTCAGTACACTCAAGAGTTCAGCTATAATTTAATTTGGGTGTTCAAAGAGGCTCCCTTGTTTTAGAACATGTTCTCAGTACGGTTTTGCCCTTTGTTGTGAACCTATATTCCAGCTCATGCATATGCATAAGAACGATTTTACAGATAAATCATTTTTTAAGGTTTTGCCGTAGCCAAGTCCTAACTTTTTGTCTTTTAAAACAGAAATCTGTATATAATCATGTCAGATGTTTTCTTTTTGCTTATTTTTTCCCCTTTACATTCTGGAGCTTTTTTTTTTCCTTCTTGATTTTAAATAGTCTTGCCACTGTAATTTGAAATCAGCTCCCCGAGGAATACAACTTTCTCTTAAGGTGTTGTGAAAAGGACATTTAAAAAAAAAAAGTAAGTTCAATAATTAAGAATTCTATTGAGGACATTTCACAGTTGCAGTCACTTGAAATTACACAAAGTTTGCCTTGCACTTAACTAATTGCTAGATGATAGATTCAGGATCCTTACAATAACTGCTGGGAAGTTTCGCAAAGAGTGGAAGGTGGCTTGAGAGTTTTGGTGGTATTCGTTAACAAGTCACGTTAACCAAAGCCTAGAGTTTGACTGTAAAACTCTCAATAAGATGAACGCCAGGAATTCCACAAGGATGGCAGAATGGGCCAACTACTAAGTGAGTCACTGCATGTATGTCTTACCAGTGGGGGTTACATCAACCCAGCCCTCTAGATACAGCATTTAATAACTGTCAAAATTTACAGTATTGTCTTGGAACTTGTGGTTCATGAGTTCTTAGTCCCTGTTTTTTTGTGTTTAGTACAAAGATGTAACAACCCACACAAAACATTTTTCTCTTATTATGACCTTACTTTTGCCAAAGTGACCCATGCTGAAATTCCTTTTCAGCATCTTTTTTTTTTAGTCCAAAGCCAGACATGTACCCAGACACAAAAGCCTCTGTGTATAGCAAGCTGTTTTAAATATTGTGACTCCACGATGTGCTGTCCTTTCTCTGTTTGAGCCAAGGGTCTCTGCTCAGTGTCTGTGGATTACCAAGCTCCTTCTTTATTGTACCTCTTGTCAGCTATTCCTATTCATTTAACCTTTCATTAGTGTCTGCGCAGCTTCACTGTCTGGAAAGGCAAGGAAAAACCGAAAGGCCCCACTGTCACAGTTATTAGATTTCTCGGTTACATCCCAGCAACCATAAAGAAGTTAGAGTCGACACTATTGTCGTGCGTGCTGCTGTCCTGGGGTGCAGCTCTTCTGTGCATGTCAAGGACATGTGCCACATGTTGATATGCATACCGGGGATAAATGCACAACATCGGGGACAGGCTGACGCTGGCAGTAATGAGCTTTTCAGGAGTTATTGCAAGGACCAGCAGTTTGTGAAGGAATTTCACTTAGCAGGCCAAGGAGATAGATGGAGTTGAGAGTTGCCAAGATTTGCCTGTGTGGTGCTTGTCAGTCACATTGTTCTCATCTAAACTTCATTTGAGGGGAAAATTGAAGATGTTTGACAGCAATGAAAAGTCTTATTTTCCTTTTTTTAATCTTTTGGAGGACAAAAGCAGTATTTCTGGTGACTAGTGTATTATACCTTTTTTTAGTACTAAGTTATGTATGTGAATCAATCTCTTTAACAATTTATCTTAATTCTTATATACTAAAAAAAATTGGGGATATTTTACAGATGTCATATATGTGTCTTAAAAACTGTGAAGATAATGTATTGGGAGCCCTGCTGATGCAGTGGTTAAGTACTTGGCTGCTAAGCTCAGTGGTTAGAACCTACCAGCTGCTCCAAAGGACAAAGATGTGGCAGTCTGCTTCCCTAAAGATCTACAGCCTTGGAAACCCTATAGGGCAGTTCTCCTCTGTCCTGCAGTGTCGTTGTAAGTCGGAATCAACTCGATGGCAGTGGAGTTTGGTGTTCTGGGGGGATTAAAGGTAATAAAAAAAGTAATAGAGCATATTAATTTTCCTGTACTACCATTTTCCCCTTTTAGTTTCCATAGCCTAGTATTATCACTTGATTCTTTAGAAATGCATTTGCCTGGAAACTTATTTGCCTCAATGTAAAGGAAATAAAGAATGATCATGGGATCATTTTCAAATCATCATAAATACAAACATTTGCAGCTTTTGGGTTGGAAAATATTCAGCATTATAGGAAATGAGCAGAATTACTTTAATGATTCTCAAATCATTTGACTAGAAAATGGTAATTAAGTACCTTCATCTCTGCCTCACCTAAAACTTTATTTATTTATTTTTAGCTTGGAAATTCTTTTTTTACCAAGAATGAATAAAATATTGTCTTCCCAATTTAAGTAGTTTTTTTTTTTCTTTTTGGTCAGTTCTTTTGGGGCTCTCTAATCCCTCTTCAAATATGTCAATGACTTACCATAAAATCTCTGTAAAGTGCTTTATAATTTTAACTTGAGCCTACCTTTTTTGGCCAAGGCTAACTTTTTAATAGTGTATTTGAAATTTTCTCTGGTAAGCCTCTCGTGGTGTCTTGTTGAAAGTATTAGCAGTTTAAGTTACATCTGCTTCAGGGAAGAGAGAGGAGCTATTTTTCACCCCCCTAAGGTTGGTGATTCAAACCCACCCAGCTACACCTTGAAAATGAGTCCTGTTGATATGCTCCCTTAAAGATTTCGTTGAAGAAAATCCTATGGAGCTCAATTCTGCTCTGTAACACATGGGGTCACCATTAGTTGAAATTGACTCCATGGCAGTGGGTTTTTTTTCCCTCCTCAGTTGGGATGCCCAGCCAATGTAGGCCCATGCCCCGTTGTCTTGGTTGTTTGGTGGATGTACTGTGTAGATTATATGGAGATGAATCTGCCCTGATCATCTGAGGTGAACTGTTGGCCTTCCTCTAGACAAGATAAAGAGTATGCTAATTTCCCCCTGTGTAATAGTCCAGCTATCATTTATTATGTGTTGAGGGGAACAGGAAGAAAGTGGGACTTGGGAAGATAAGGGCTGCAATTTTAAGACACTGTCCTCAAAAAAAAAAAAAAAAAAGAGTAAAATGGACTAGCGCTATGTGGTAAATAAGGAGCTCTGGTGGTGGAGTGGTTAAGTGCTTGACTGCTAACTGAGAGGTTGGTGGTTTGAAACCACCTGCTACTCCACAGAAGAAAGATGTGGCAGTCTGTCTCAGTAAAGATTACAGCCTTGGAAACCTTACGGTACAGTTCTGTTCTGTCCTGTAGGGTCGCTATGAGTTGGAATCGACTTGTTGGCAGTGGGTTTTTTTTTTTTTTTTTTGGTTTTTATGTGGTAAGTAAAGAGAAAGGAATACATGGCTGTAGTGTGTAGCTACTTTCTACAGGTGTCCTACACCCATTCTTGCTTCAGTCATTATCTCTATGTAGCTGACTGATCTTGGAAGACAATTGTACCAGTTGTACATTGAGATGGCCCTGGGACTGAGCAGGCCCCAATCTATTCACCTCCATTTCCTCATTTGTAAAACAAGTGAGTTTGGAATTTCTGAGTCTCTTTCTAATTGGAACATTTTATATTTTGTTTGATGGAACTGTGTAATCATCATCTAGGTCAATTGGTAGAACATAGTTCATAAAGTCAGTATTCTACATCCTACTTTGGTGATAGTGTCTGGCGTCTTAAAAGTTTGCGAATGGCCGTCTAAGATATAGCCGTTGTTTTTTTCCTGTCCGGAGCGAAAAAGAATGAAGAAAACCAAAGACTCAAGGAAGCAATTAGCCCAAAGGACTAATGGCCCACAGGAACCACAGCCTCCACTAGCCTGAGACCAGAAAAACTAGATGGTACCCAGCTACCACTACCGACTCTTCTGAAAGGAGTCACAATAGAGGGTCCTGGACAGAGCAGGAGAAAAACCCAAATTCCTAAAAAAGAACAGATTTACTGATGTGATAGACTGGAGGAATCCCTGAGACAGTGGCCATTTGTAACCCTTCTAACTTGGATTTGAAGCCAGTTCTGGAGATCACCTTTTAGCCAAATAACAGATGAGAAAAACAAGCCCATTGCTGTGGAGTCGATTCTGACTCATAGCAACCCTATAGCAGACAGGCTTATACAATAAACAATAACACCTGTGAGGAAAGTGCTCCTTAGAGCAATCAAAGAGACCACAAGGGCAGCATTTGCCCAAAAGCAAAGATGGGAAGGCAGGAAGGGGTAGAAAAACCAGATGAATGGAAATGGGGAACTCAGGCTGGAAACAGGGAGAGTGCTGACATATTGCAGAGATTACAACCAATGTCATGGAACACTTTGTATATAAATTATTGAATGGGAAACTAATTTGCTCTGTAAACCTTCACCTAAAACACAATTTAAAAAGAAATAAAGCATACCCCTTACTAACAAAAAATGAGATGCCCTTCATTAAAAAAAGATGTAGTCGTTGTTGTTAGGTGCCATTGAGTCTATTCCGACTCATAACGACTCTGTGTACAACAGAACGAAACACTGCCTGGCCCTGCACCATCCTTACAATGCTTATTCTTAAGCCCATTGTTGCAACCACTGTGTCAGTCCATCTCATTGAGGGTCTTCCTCTTTTTCCCTGACCCTTTTAGTTTACCAAGCATGATGTCCTTCTCTAGGACCGATCCTGACAACATGTCCAAAGTACGTGAGGCATAGTCTCGCTGTCTTTGCTTCTAAGGAGCGTTCTGGTTGTATTGCTTCCAAGACAGATTTGTTCATTCTTCTGGCAGTCCCTGGTATATTCAGTATTATCCAAGACCACAACTCAAAGGTGTCAGTTCTTCTTCAGTCTTCTTTATTCATTCTCCAGCTTTCACATGCATGGGTTGTGACTGAAAACACCTTGGCTTGAGTCAGGCGCACCTTAGTCTTCAAGGTGAC
Source organism: Elephas maximus indicus (assembly GCF_024166365.1). NCBI lineage: Eukaryota > Metazoa > Chordata > Mammalia > Proboscidea > Elephantidae > Elephas > Elephas maximus. The sequence goes on along the minus strand of NC_064827.1, from coordinate 26,850,916 downwards.
ATCATTGCTTTTCAACACTTTAAAAACGTCCTTTGGAGCAGATTTGTCCAATGCGGTGTGTCTTTTGATTTCTTGACTGCTGCTTCCATGGGTGTTGATTGTGGATCCAAGTAAAATGAAATCCTTGACAACTTCAATCTTTTCTCTGTTTATCATGATGTTGCTCGTTGGTCCAGTTGTGAGGATTTTTGTTTTCTTTATGTTGAGGTATAATCCATACTGAAGACTGTGGTCTTTGATCTTCATTAGGAAGTGCTTCAAGTCCTCTTCACTTTCAGCAAGCAAGGTTGTGTCATCTGCATAACGCAGGTTGTTAATGAGTCTTCCTCCAATCCTGATGCCCCGTTTTTCTTCATATAGTCCAGCCTCTTGGATTATTTGTTCAGCATACAGATTAAATAGGTATGGTGAAAGAATACAACCCTGACACACACCTTTCCTGACTTTAAACCAATCAGTATCCCCTTGTTCTGTCCGAACAACTGCCTCTAAATCTATGTAAAGGTTCCTCATGAGCACAGTTAAGTGTTCTGGAATTCTCATTCTTCGCAGTGTTACCCATAGCTTGTTATGATCCGCCTTTGCATAGTCAGTAAAACACAGGTAAACATCCTTCTGGTATTCTCTGCTTTCATCCAGGATCCATCTGACATCAGCAATGATATAGCTGGTTCCATGTCCTTTTCTGAAACCAACCTGAATTTCTGGCGGTTCTCTGTCGATATACTGCTGCAGCCATTTTTGAATGACGTTCAGCAGAATTTTGCTTGCATGTGATATTAATGGTATTGTTCTATAATTTCCACATTCGGTTGCATCATCTTTCTTGGGAATAGGCATAAATATGGATCTCTTCCAGTCAGTTGGCCAGGAAGCTGTCTTCCATGTTTCTTGGCATAGATGAGTGAGCACCTCCAGCGCTGCATCTGTTTGTTGAAACATCTCAATTGATAGTCCATCAATTCCTGGAGCCTTGTTTTTCTCCAGTGCCTTCAGAGCAGCTTGGACTTCTTCCTTCAGTACCATTGGTTCCTGATCATATGCCACCTCTTGAAATGGTTGAATATCGAGTAATTCTTCTTGGTATAACTACTCTGTGTATTCCTTCCATCTTCTTTTGATGCTTCCTGCCTCATTTAATATTTTCCCCCATGGAATCCTTCACTATTGGAACTTGAGGTTTGAATTTTTTCTTCAGTTCTTTCAGCTTGAGAAACGCTGAGCGTGTTCTTCCCTTTTGGTTTTCCATCTCCAGCTCTTTGCACATGTCATTATAATACTTTATTTTGTCTTCTCGAGAGGCCCTTTGAAATCTTTTGTTCGTTTCTTTTACGTCATGAATTCTTCCTGTTGCTTTAGCTGCTCGATGCTCAAGAGGAAGTTTCAGAGTCTCCTCTGACACCCACCTTGGTCTTTTCTTTCTTGTCTTTGCAGTGACCTCTTGCTTTCTGCATGGATGATGTCCTTGATGTCATTCCACAACTCGTCTGGTCTTCGGTCACTAGTGTTCAATGTGTCAAATCTATTCTTGAGATGGTCTCTAAATTCAGGTGGGTTATATTCAAGGTCATATTTTGGCTCTTGTGGAGTTGCTCTGATTTTCTTCAGTTTCAGTGTGAACTTGCATATGAGCAATTGATGGTCTGTTCCACAGTCGGCCCCTGGCCTTGTTCTGACTGATGATATTGAGCTTTTCCATCGTCTCTTTCCACAGATGTAGTCAATTTGATTTCTGTGTGTTCCATCTGGCGAAGTCCATGTGTATAGCCGCCGTTTATGTTGGTGAAAGAAGGTATTTGCAATGAAGAAGTCGGTGGTCTTGCAAAATTCTATCATTTGATCTCCGGCATTGTTTCTGTCACCAAAGCCACATTTTCCAACTACTGGACCTCCTTCTTTGTTTCCAACTTTTGCATTCCACTTGCCAGTAATTATCAATGCATCTTGATCGCATGTTCGATCAATTTCAGACTGCAGCAGCTGATAAAGATCTTCTGTTTCTTCATCTTTAGCCCTAGTGGTTGGTGCATAAATTTGAATAATAGTCGTATTAACTGGTCTTCCTTGTAGGTGTATATATATTATCCTGTCATTGACAGCGTTGTAGTTCAGGATAGATCTTGAAACGTTCTTTTTGACAATGAATGCAACACCATTCCTCTTCCAGTTGTCATTCCCAGCATAGTAGAATATATGATTGCCTGCTTCAGAATGGTCAATACCAGTCCATTTCAGCTCACTAATGCCTAGGATATCGATGTTTATACGTTCCATTTAATTTTTGACAATTTCCAATTTTCCTAGATTCATACTTTGTACATTCCAGGTTCCGGTTATTAATGGATGTTTGCAGCTGTTTCTTCTCATTTTGAGTCGTGCCAAATCAGCAAACGAAGGTCCTGAAAGCTTTACTCCAGCCACGTCATTAAGGTCAACTCCACTTTGAGGAGGCAGCTCTTTCCCAGTCATCTTTTGAGTGCCTTCCAACCTGGGGGGCTCATCTTCCAGCACTATATCAGACAGTGTTCCGTGGCTATTCATAAAGTTTTCACTGGCTAATGCTTTTCAGAAGTAGACTGCCGAGTCCTTCTTCCTAGTCTGTCTTAGTCTGTAAGCTCAGCTGAAACGTGTCCTCCGTGGGTGACCTTGCTGGTATCTGAATACCAGTGGCATAGCTTCCAGCATCACAGCTATACATAAGCCCCCACAGTACGACAAATGACAGACGTGTGGGGGCCATCTGACGTTAGCAATGATATAATCATAGCAATGTACTATTTTAAAAATCTTCATTTAGAGAGAATTTATGTACCATACGGTTCATCCGTTTAAAATGTACAGCTCAGTATTTTTCGTTACATTCTAAGAGCTGTGTTCCACAAGAAATTTTAGAGCATTTTTATCACTCCAAAAAGAATTCCATTACCTCTAATTCTCCCTCTCCTGTTTTAGGCAAACGCTAATCTACTTTTTGTTGCTATAAATTTTCCTGTTATGGACATTTCATATAAAAATGGATTCATACAATATGTGGCCTTTTGTGTCAGGCTTCCTTCATTTTGCATAATGTTTTCAAGGTTCATCCATTTCATATCATGTATCAGTTCTTCATTCCTTTTTATTCACAAATATTGTATGGATCTACAACCTTTTATTTATCTGTTTATCATTGGATGGACATTTGAGTTGTTTCCACTTTTTGGCTCTTAAATGAATAATGGTGCTATAAACATTTGTGTACACATTTTGTGTAAACATGTTTTCATTTCTTTTGGGTGTGTACCAAGGAGTAGAATTGCCTGGGTTACAAGGTAATTCTATCTTTAACCTTTTGTGGAACTGCCGAATTGTTTTCCAAAGCAGCTATACCATTTCGCATTACTACCAGCAGTGCATGAGTGTTTTGGTCTTTCCACAATCCTCGTCAACACTTATTGTTGCCTATCTTTTGTTTTAGCCACTCTAGTGGTTGTGTAGTAGTATTGCATTGTAGTTTTTTTTTTTCTTTTAATAATATTATATTGTGTTTTAGGTGAAAGTTTATCATTGTAGCTTTGATTTGCATTTCCTGACTGGTAATGACGTTGAGCATCTTTTCATGTGCTTACTAGCCATTTGTTTATTGTCTTTGGAGAAATTCGTGTTCAAATTCTTTGCCCATTTTTCCTTTGGGTTATTTTTCTTTTAATTGTTGAGTCGTAAGAGTTCTTTATATATTTAGGATACATGTTCCATATCAGATTTATGACGTTCAAATATTTTATCCCATTCTGTGAGTTGTCTTTTTACTTTCTTGATGATGTCCTTTAAACACAGAGTTTTAAATGTTGATGAAGTCCAACTTTTAAATTTTTTCTTTTTTGTTTTTGATGTCCTAAGAAAGCATTGTCTCATGCAAGGTCGCAAAAGTTTACCCCGTGTTTTCTTCTAAGACTCATCGTTTGAGCACTTTGATCCATTTGAGTTGACTTTTGTATATGATGTGAGGAAGGGAAGTCCAACTTCATTCTTTTATATATATATGGATATCTAGTTGCTCCCAACACTGTTTGTTGAAAAGACTATTCTTTCCCCATTGACTTGTGTTGGCACCCTTGTTGAAAATCAGCTGAGTCTTTTTTTGGACTTTCCATTCTGTCCCATTGATCTACGTGTCTGTCCTTACGCCAGTACCATACTATCTCGATTACTGTAACTTTGTAGTAAATTTGCAGTTGCGAAGTGTGAGTCCTCCAACTTCGTTCCTCTTTTTCAAGATTGTTTTGGCTATTCTTGGTCCCCTTAGCAATTTACTTTTAAAAGTCAGGTTTATCTGACAATCAGAAGAATAAAGGAAGCATTAAGGAAGTACATTCTATTGTTTGAGCAAAAAACTGTTGGTGGTATTCCAGAGGACAAGAAATATGTCAGTCTGTAGCCAAAAGATGATAGTACTCCTAGTTCCCTGGAAAACACCCTGGTTTTACTTTGATGTTTCTTAATTATCATTGCCTTTGAAAGCATTCTAGGTGTTCCGTATGATAAGAGACACACTTCATGCCCTGGAGGGTGGAATTAAGTACCTAGAAATAATTGTTTTTGGTTTTATACACACCTCAAAAGGAAAGGGGAAAAAAAATCATTGAGAAAATTTGTCTTCCTACACATCCCGTCATGACTAGAAAAACACCAACAGAGATGAAACTAAAAAATGTTGTATCATCTCCAAACCCAATCTGACTGGTCCAGTTCAGTTTTAAGTAAATTACCATGTTCAAATCTGACACGGCACATTTGGAAACATGAGATTATTTTGCTGTTTACCTGGCAGCTTTTGTAATTCAAGAATCTGATCATTGAATTAGAGAAATTTGCATATATGTGAAAGGTAACTTGGTTTGAAGACAGCTATGTTGTAGCATTGTTGGATTTGTTAAAAGTTTTAATTTTCTCCTTTTTCATGTTAATAATGACCTATATTCAGTGCCATGTAAGTGATTGCTTTTCTGTTATTCTGTTGGACCACTCTTACCTTAAGTGTATTGACTTTTTTTTTTGCCTTTTGTCAGTTGTTTTAGACACATTTCATTATTCAATTAGGCATCAACTATTGATCAAATGGCTAATTCTGATCAAATGTATATGCGGTGAGTGCATGTTTTTTCCTCAGCATTGTTTACATATATAAATAATAACTAGCCAATATTAAAGTATATCTCAAGATATATTTGGAGGATTTACCTTCATCCTGGTGAAAATTCTGTAAAGAATTTAAAACCATGTACAAAAATTGGCATGGCAGAAAATTTTATACCTACTGGACAGGTGGTGATTTTTGGTTATATATAAAAATTTTTAGTATACCAAATGACACATTGTGTTTGTGTTGAACAAAGTTAATGTTACTGTTCTGTTTTTTAAACATGTTGACATGTGCTCGTATGTCTGTTGCTTTGTATGGCATGAAAAAACCATGTGAGTTGTTATGATATATGATAGTTGATGTTTTCCATGGTTTAGAACCGTGAAGAAGGTAATTGACTTGAATGTTGTAGGCACACAAAGAAAGTCCCCTCAGCTTTGTGTCTTGTGGATCTAATTTGACTGTAGTACACATTTCACTATCCAGTGGATTGTTGTGTGCTGTCGAGTTGATTTCGACTCACAGCAACCCTTATAGGACAGAGTAGGTAATATTTAGGGAGCAGATCACCAGGTCTTTTCTCCCTCGGACTGGCCGGTAGATTCAAACTGCTCACCTTTTGGTTAGCAGCTTTGTACTTAACCATTGCTCCACCAGGGCTTCTTATCTAGTAGATTTGGGACATTTATGCCATCAATACATAGGCTAACAGGTATGCTTCTGGAAGTACAATGAGATAGTTCAGATTTCTGTCTCATTAAAAATGGTAATTGTAAACAAACCATTGTGTTTGTATTGGTTTTTGATAGACTAAAACATTAATTTTGCTTCACAGCATGTGAACTCTAAAAAATATTAAAAGTAGATGAATATTTTAAAATCCAAGGAATTCTGCCAGGTGTGGAGCCAAACTTTTCACTGTATGTGTATCCTACGCTAACAGTAACTTTCATAAAGGACCCATGCCTATGCGTCGGTCTTCATTCCTTCTCTTGTGTCCATAAGCGAAAACCAATCCCTGGCATGACATCTCTGCATACAGAGGACGGTGATGATTAGGTCAAATGAAGTTAGTTTGTATGTCAAGAAGCATCCAGGAGAAGAAATTCGTAGTTTACAACGTCCTTAAGAGGAAGTATAGAAGACAGAATTGAATGGCTAACTGAATTTAGGTGAGTCTTTTTGTGTTTTGGGGGCCAGGGAGAGCTTAAGACTAATACTTGTAATTTTCATATTGCAATAGATAATTCAGTACATAATTTTGGTGGTTTCAGTTCTGTGTGTGGATGACATGGTGAATGTTGAATATACTAACTAGCTCAATGTTTTGTGATATATCTCTGAATGTTTTACTAGTAGTATTGTCAAATTGTATTCCTGAAATGCAGATATACCAAAATAATAAATCTGTTAACTGGACACAAGTAAATGTTTGCCTACTATATATGTAGAACAAATTGCTGAAGATTGACATACAATTTTGGAAATGGCAGGTTATGAAATAGCATTAGACAATGTACTGATTTGGTAAAAGTAAAAATACATTTAGAAAATCTTTAGATTTTTATGTTAAAGCTGTCCATTTGACACAGACATGGAACTCTAGTTGACTGTATTTTCCAAAGTATAACATAGCATTTAATTATTTTAGAATGTAACAGTTCAAAAGGTATTTGAGTTCTTGCCATATACATGGCACTGTGTTAGGTGCTATAGGTTTTACAGATGAAGTAGAAGCTATAACCCTAACATTAACCAGTTGCTGTTGGATCTGTTTGACTCATGGTTACCCCACGTGTGTCAGAGTAGCACTGTTCCCCATAGGGTTTTCAGTGGTTGATTTTTCAGAAGTAGACCTGCAGGCCTTTCTTCCAGGGTCCCCCTGGGTGGATTTGAACCATTAGGTTAACAGCCAATCCTTTTAACCCTTTGTACCACCGAGGGACAATCTTAACATTAAGAAGCATAAAATCCATTAGGAGAATAGTCATATCTTAAAGGAGTAATCATAGTCCACTCATGGTATGCTTCTGGCCTTCAGAGGCCTGTTGGGTGCTGTTGAGTTAATTCTGACTCATAACAACCCTATACGATGGAGTAGAACTGCCCCATAGGGTTTCCTAAGCTGTAATATTTACAGGAGCAGATTGCCAGGTCTTTGCTCCCGTGGAGAGCTGGTGGGTTTGAACCCCTAACCTTTTGGTTAGCAGCCAAGTGCTTAACCATTACGCCAGTAGGGCTCCTCCTTTGTAGGTCTTCTGTTGTTGTGTGCCATCAAGTCTATTCCAACTCATGTTGTTGTTAGGTGCTGTGAAGTCGATTCGTAGAGACCCCAGTGTACAACAGAATGAAATACTGTCCAGTCCTACACCACCCTCACAATCGTTGTTATGCTTGAGCCCATTGTTGCAGCCACTGTGTCAATCCATCTCGTTGAGGATCTTCCTCTATTTCGCTGACCATCTACATTACCAAACATGATGTCCTTCTCCAGGGACTGATCCCTCCTGACAACATGTCCCTAAGTATGTGAGATGTACTCTGGCCATTCTTGCTTCAAAGGAGCATTCAGGTTGTACTTCTTCCAAGGCAGATTTGTTCATTCTTTTGGCAGTCCATAGTATATTCAGTATTCTCCAACAGCACAATTCAAAGGCATCAGTTCTTCTTAGGTTTTCCTTATTCTTCTTCAGTTTTCTTTATTCATTGTCCAGCTTGCACATTCATATAAGGCGATTGAAAACACCATGGCTTGGGTAAGGTGCACCTTAGTCTTCAAGATAAAGAGGCCTTTTGCAGCATATTTGCCCAATGCAATGTGTCTTTTGATTTCTTGACTACTGCTTCCATGGGTGTTGATTGTGGATCCAAGTAAAATGAAATCCTTGACAATTTCAGTTTTTTCTCTGTTTATCATAATGTTGCTTATTGGTCCAGTTGTGAGGATTCATAGTGACTCTATATGACAGAGTAGAACGGCTCCGTAAGGTTTCCTAGGCTCTCATCTTTACAGGGGCAGATCATCAGGTCTTTTCTTGCACAAAATTGCTGGGTGGGTTTGAACTGCCTACCTTTCTGTTAGCAGCTGAGCGCTTAACCGTTGAACCACCAGAGCTCCTTCTTTGCCTCCTAATTTTGTCAGTAGACCTTTTAAAGAGATCAGTCCTTCAGGGACTCATGCAGTTTGTTTACCAGACTGAGGGATGTATACATATGAATGCCATATGAATTGGAATACTCATTGGCATAATTAGCACATTCTTTCCTTTGTAGGAAATCGTAAGTGTTGCTTCTGCCTTGATGAGCCTGATATTTGAGCAGAGAATATTAGGTGGTGGAGTGAGGGACTTGAGGGCATCTTCCCACTATAGGGAAACCCTTTCTAGTGGCCTTCATTGTTAATTGCACACCACTTGGGTTCCTTTTCGCCTCCAGAGCCCTTGGAAGAGAACTGACAACATTTGCCTCTCTCTTACCTCCCCCCTTCCCTTTTGATTGTTGACACATTCCTATTTCTTTAGGTATGTTAATATTATCAAGCAGTTATTACTTAGTCTACAGAGCTAGTTTTTAGGGTGACTATCGTGGCTTGTTGATGTATCTCATACAGTTGACAGTCTTCATTTCCTTCAAATTTCTTGGGATGCCTCATGCTACATTTCATGTACATGTCTTGTGTATGGGTAGGAGAGAGTGGTGGGAGGTCATAGAATAAGACAATAGTCTTCTGGGAGATAAAAGGGGTATATGTTGTTAAAAAAAAAAAAAAAAAAACCTGTGGATCTCAATTTCTACTGCGGAATGCCTCGTAGAGAAAGATCCCTGATCTTCGACTAGCTTTATTTTATATATAGGTGGAATAAACTGCTCTGGAAGTCAAGAGGTGTACTTGTGTGTGTTTAAGGGGGTGGTGTGTGTGTGTTACCCTTCTTTGCATCTATTTTCTGTGACAGAAGGTTTCCTCAGTTACCGTGGGCTTCTCTTACCCATTAGTTCAAGATCAGATTTCAAATAATGTTTTACATTGTGTAATGCTAAACATCTATTTTATTGTGTTATTTTATGGATATCAAAAAACTCCAAACAGTTAAAAGCTATACCTTTAACTTCATATTGGTTTGTTGCAGCAACTTCCCAGTTAGTGTTTCATCTCTTTACTTTCAGTCTTTCATTCCTTTTAAAACCTTTAATATGAATTAGATTCTGACTGGAGGGAAGAACTTGTTAACCAGAGAAAAGGTGGAAAGATCAGGCACTGAATATCCATCACGTTGACCTCAGAAGGATAGAAGTTGGTGGACCTCCTGTTGTCGTGGTTTCCTCAGGTTTAGTCTTTTATCCTTACATCCGTTTTTTCTTTCTACGTGTAAGTTTCAGAGCAGTCATGGTATAAGTATAAGAATTTTATTAACTGTCTACTAAGATTTAATACGTTCCAGATTTTAAATTTGAAGAGGTTTCAAAACTGCAAATAAAGTGAGCGGGGAGGAGCAGAAGGGAGAAATTGCACAGGACATGTTGAACAGTGATAAAAGTGTAGTTAGCAAGATGGACTGAAAAACAAAAGGTCAGTTAAAATGAGTGCCATTAGACTTATATTTAAATATTCCCCTCCTCTCTCCACTCATGATAAGCTTTTGGGGGGGGGCTGTTTTTCTTCTCTAGCATGTTCCATTTAACTAGGGATCTCTTCCTTTTGAACCCATCACCTGCTGGCCAAACCCTATTAAATCTGCCTCCCCTATCAGATACCACCTCTTATCACCTCTGCTGCCATCACCCTGGTCCAAAGCACCATCACCATTTGCCTCGAATACTAAGGTATCTTCTAGCTGGCATTAGTGACTCCACTCTTGCCTCTCCCCCTACCCCACCTCCAGTCTTCTTCCCACAGAGGGATCACTTCCCTATCTCAAAACCATCTAGTAACCTCACCCTCCAGCAAAATCCAAAGTCCTTACCAGGACTGAAAATGCTTTGTCAGATGTGGCCCTTATCCAATGCTCCAACACCATATCCTTTTTTTTTTTTTCAGTTGTGCTTTAGATGAAGGTTTACAGAGCAAATTCTTTTCTCATTAAAACAGTTAATACATGTTTTGTGACATGGGTTGCCAACTCCACGATGTGTCAACACTCTCCCCTTCTCGACCTCGGTTTCCCCATTTTCTGCTTTCCTGTCCCCTCCTGTGTTCTCATCCTTGACACTGGTTTGGTGTGCCCATTTAGTCTTGTTTTGTTTTATGGGCCTGTCTAATCTTTGGCTGAAGGGTGAACCTCAGGAGTGACTTCAGTACTGAGTTAAGAGAGCGTCTGGGGGCCCATATCCTATTTCTTGTTCCCTCTACTCCGGGCACACTCAGCTTGGTCCTGTTGAGTGAGCATGCCAGGTTTGTACCTACCTCAGCTCTTTGCATGTGGTTTTCCTCTGCCTGTCATGCTTTTCTTACAGATTTTTTCGTGGCTCCCTCCTTCACTTCATTTATTTCTCCTCTGACACGTCACCCCTCCAAAGAGAACTTCCTGACAACCCTCCTTCTCCTGCTGGGTCCCCACGCTCTATTTCCTTGACCTGTTATCTCTTTTTTTCTTCATAGCATTTATCATTACTTGAAATGTGTTATTACGTATATATTTTTTATGTATACTTTATCACCTGTCTTCTTCACTAGATGTAAGCAGCATAAAAACAGGGACCTTTATCTTCTGTCTGTTTTGTTCATTTCTGAATTTCCAATACCTGCAACAGTGCCTTGCCATGGGAAAAAATCCACAAATATTTATTGAATGAATGAATGAACCTGCCTATATATGATTACCCTTGTTATCAAAAATAAATTCATTATCAGCTTTCATCAGGTGTTAGTTATTCCACGGAGGGCTATTTATGACATCTGCTGCTGCAGTTCTGCTTACGTTTAGCTCAGTTGGTTGGAGCAGTGGTTTCCAATGTGGGTATAAAAAAAAAAAAATAGACACCCCAAAACAAAACAAATCCGTTACCGTTGAGTTGATTCCGACTCTTAGCAATCCTTTAGAACAGTAGACTGCCCCATGGAGATTCTGAGGAGTCACTGGTGGATTCAACTGTTGACCTTTTGACCTGTTAGCAGCTGAACTCTTAACCACTGTGCCACTGGGCTCCTTTAAGATGTGGGAAACTATATTAGAAATTCGATTATCTCATTTTATTTTTGTGTGTATTACAATGTGCATGATACAGTACAGATACAAGCGGTGCAATGTGCAATTAAAAAAAATGGAGACTGGATTGAGCATGACTGAGACAGGAGATGATTAACTTTGCTTAAAGCAAAATGTATCTCCCTAGTCAAGCTGTTAAACAGATTTTGTGCTTTTGAGTAATAAGGTGGTGTTTGTACCACTGGTGAGAGTGTGTAAAATCTGTTCCACTCTCCAAAAAATGAAACCAATCTCATTGGATTGGGAGTGAGATATTATATATGAAATTCAACCTGAATGTGTAAATTCCTTACATATTGTGTATGTGTGTGTATTCATTCATTCATTCCTTAACAGTCAACCTCTGGTGAAATTTCCCAATCTCTTCAGTTAAAGTACACCTGTAGTGGGGTCCAGGAGTAACTATTTTTGTACCTAGGTCAACAGGTGTTTGGAGGTGTATGAGCTATTTCAATGATGATTAATAATTGCTGCCTGATAGGTCTACTTTTAGATGATCTGTGCTTTTGATTAACCTTTGAATAGTATTTTTCCTTATTTTAAATAATTTAGCTTTTTTAATGAAGCCTTATTAGAAATGTTGGGTTCTTATGACTTTTTTTAACAGCTTTATTGTGATATAATTCACGTACCATACAGTTTACCTCTGTGACTAAGTTTTATAGTTCCCTTTTGTAATTACAGTGTATGCAATTTTGAAGACACTTAATATGAGAAATAAAAAATTGATATACTTAGCTTAGGGAGGAAAGTCTAGTTATGGCTTGTGTTAAATACCTTCTTAAATGAAGTTTTATAACATTTGAAGAACATATTATTGTTTGACAGGATCGATAAACTTGAATGAAGCATTGAAGCAATTGATACACTAATAAACAGGCTAAGGAAACTAGAAAACCACAAATAAGCAGAAACAAGTTAAGCACTATTCTTTATAAAATAGTCACCCTAGAGGATCTTACAGTTAATCCTGTGATGGATGTTGTTAGGTGCATTGGGTCAGTTCCAACTCATAGCATCTGCATGTACGAGAGAACGAAACATTGCCCAGTCCTGCCCCATCCTCACAGTCATTGCTTTGTTTGGGCCCATCGTTGTAGCCACTGTGTGAGTCCATCTCATTAAGGGTCTTCTTCTTTTTTGCTGATGTCCTTTACTAAGCGTGATATCCTTCCCGAGGGACTGGTCCCTCCTGATAACATGTCTAAAGTACGTGAGAAGAGGTCTCGTCATCCTCGCTTCTAAGGGGCATTCTTGCTATATTTCTTCCAAGACAGATTTGTTCATTCTTCTGGCAGTCCATGGTATACTCAGTATTGTTCATCAACACCATAGTGCAAATGCATCAATTCTTCTTTGGCTTTCCTTATGCATTGTCCAGCTTTTACATTCATATGAGGCAACTGAAAATACCGTGGCTTGGATCAGGCGTACCTTAGTGCTGAAAGTGACATCTTTGCTTATTAACACTTTTAAGAGGTCTTTTGCAGCAGATTTGCCCAATGAAACATGTCCTGATATCTTGACTGCCGCTTCCATGGGCATTGATTGTGGATCCAAGTAAAGTGAAATCCTTGACAACTTCAGTCTTTTTGGCATTTATCATGATATCACTTATTTGTCCACTTGTGAGGATTTTTCTTTTCTTTATGCTGAGATGTAATCCATATTGAAGGCTGGACTCTCTTTTCTTCATCAGTAAGTGAAATCCTCTTCACTTTCAGTAAGCAAGGTTGTATCATCTGCATATTGCTGTGGTTAATGAGTCTTCCTCCAGTCCTGATGCCGAGTTCCTCTTTGAGCTGTCCAGCTCTTCAGATTTTTTGGTCAGCATATGGATTGAATAAGTATGGTGAAAAGATACAACCCTGATGCACACCTTTCCTGGTTTTAAGCCTTGCAGTATCTCCTCATTCTGTTCAAAAAACTGCCTCTTGGTCTATGTATAGGTTCTACATGAACACAATTAAGTGTTCTGGAATTCCCATTCTTCTCAATGTTATTCATAATTTGTTATGATCCACACAGTCGATTGCCTTTGCAGAGTCAGTTAAACACAGGTAAACATCTTTCTGTTATTCTCTGCTTTCAGCCAACATGCATCTGACATCAGCAATAATATACCTTATTCCATGTCCTCTTCTGAATCTGGCTTGAATTTCTGGCAGCTCCCTGTCGATGTACTGCTGCAACTGCTTTTGAATGATCTTCAGCAAAATTTCACTTGTATGATGACATTAATGATATTGTTTGAAATTTCTGCATTCTGTTGGATTGCCTTTCTTTGGAATGGGCACAGATATGGATCTCTTCCAGTTGGTTGGCCAGATAGCTGTCATCCAAATTTCTTGGCATAGACAAGTGAGTACTTCCAGCATCGCATCCATTTGTTGAACCATCTCAACTGGCATTCCATCAATTTCTGGAGCCTTGTTTTCCATGAATGCCTTCAATGTAACTTGGACTTCTTTCTACATTACCTTCGGTTCTTGATTATATGCTGCCTTCTGAAATGGTTGGACATTGACCAATTCTTTTTGGTAGAGTCACTCCGTATATTCCTACTGTCTTCTTTTGATGCTTCCTGTGCTGTTCAATATCATGCCCATAGAAGCCTTCACTGTTGCAACTCGAGGCTTGAATTTTTTCTTCAGTTCTTTCAGTTTGAGAAATGCCAAGCGTGTTCTTCCCTTTTTGTTTTTCTAACACCATGTTTTTGCACATGTCATTATGATACTTTGTCTTCTGGAACTGCCCTTTGAAATATTCTATTCAGCTCTTTTATTTCATCATTTCTTCCATTTGCTTTAGCTACTTGATGCTCAAGAGCAAGTTTCAGAGTCTCTTCTGACATCCATTTTGGTCTTTTCTCTCTTTCCTGTCTTTTTAATGACCTCTTGCTTTTGTCATGTATGATATCCTTGATGCCATTCTACAACTCGCCTGGTCTTCAGTCATTAGTGTTCAATGCATCAAGTCCATTCTTGAGATAGTCTCTCAATTTAGGTGGGATAAACTCAAGTTTGTACTTTGGATCTCATGGACTTGTTTTAATTTTTTTCAGCTTCAGTTTGAGCTTGCATGTGAGCAATTGATGGTCTGTTCCGCAGTCGGTCCCTGACCTTGTTTGGACTGATAATATTGAATTTTTCCCTCGTCTCTTTCCACAGATATAATCGATTTGATTGATGTGTATTTCATCTGGCAAGGTCCACAAGTATAATCGCCTTATGTGTTGTGAAAAAGGTATTTTCAATGAATAGGCCGTTGGTCTTGCAAGATTCTACCATGGAATCTCTGGTGTTGTTTCTGTCACCAACGCCATATATCCCAACTGCTGATCTTTTGGTGGTGCCATAGCTTAAAATATTTTTGGAGCTTTTCATTTGACTTTGGTTTCAGGTAGCTTGTGTCTAATTCTTACAGTTATCTTTGGTGCTGGCAAATTTTCCATGACAGACATTTTGATTTTCTGCATCGTCCAAAAAGGCCTATGGCGTTAATGCCGATGAACATGGTGGATGATAAAGCCAGGTGATGATTTGAATTTCTTTAAAAACCACAATTAATTTTTCTCATATAGCTTACAGATTGAAGAGCAGTTGTAAATGAAGAATTCCAGGAGTACTTTAAACAATGTTATCATCTTGGAATCAGTGCAGCACCTGAGGTGACAACTTGACATATTCTTTTCCCTAGTAGTTGTGGAACTTCTTTTGAGTCAGTAAAAATTCATTTGGCTGTATCGAATCAGTGTGAGATTTTATACATATGCATTCATGCGCGTGTGTATTGTAGGCATAATGTTTTCTACCTGTGAAATTGTATAGTCTTATGTAACTCAGCCCCATGTGATAAGTTTTACTTCATGATAAATCCTATGGAATCTGAGTAAAATTATTATTAAGTAGTAGCCTGAGAAGGCCTCTGAAGGCAAAGGATATTAAGGAAAATTTTTAAAAGATATGAAATTGATTGAGTACTGCATGATATGAAGCACTTTTATACAGACCTCTTAGGCTAGAAATTAGAGAGGTTGACATATAACCTACATTATACACTGACTCTTAGTTGAGCAAATCTGTATGCATTGGGTGTAAACAGGGAAATTAGAAATGAGAAAGCTAGTGAAGTACAAAATTGTTTGCTTAAACTGCTACGGAGGCAGTCTTATCCATGTTCACGTTTCAGGAAAGTCCAAGGGGAGAGCTTTTAAAGGGGAATACGATTTTGTTTTCTTTTTGTGCTTTAAAATTTGGTTTTGAATTCTCAGAAGTTCTGGTTCAAGGTAATACTTATTATCAGTTACGATGAATTCCTGGTCATCAGTTAAGTATATTAGTTGATGTCTTCTTGGAAGAATCTGTGTTGTTGAACTTTTTTCCAGCTCATTTCCAGCCTCTTTTTCAAACGATTAATTACTAATTTTGCACAGGATCTGCAAATATCAGTATCATTTTATTGTAAAAAATGTAAAAAGTAACCCTGAAAATTCAGTCTATTTCATGAAGTCACATCATATCTAGAAACTTGTGGATATTTTTTCAGGCATGAGAGTTCAAGAAATAAAAAGGAATAAAATAAACTTAACTGCAGAAACTTTCATTTCAGTTCTTTTTCTTTATTCCTTGATGTGTCTCAGAAAAGAAGACTTTTTATATTTCAAAAAATATTAAAGACCATCTTGTGTTAGAAGTCAACATTAGAACCAACTTACCTTGTGTTAACTGTAACCTGTTGGGTGTTTTTGTTTCACTTTGTTTTTTGTTTTCCCCCAATCCAAAAGTATTTTACATAACTAATACATTCATCTTCCCACATAAAAATACACTCATCTTCCCACACAGTATTGTGGAAATAGAGCCCTTAGCAAACCCTGTTAAAAGATGGAAGGCTCTGCTGGACCAAAGCCTGAGTGTGTAATTGACACTATTTTTGTAGGGACCATGTGTATTGTGTTCATGGACCATTTGGCCCATGAGATGGGATTTGGTTCATAATTCATTGTCATGTACTATAACTCCTGAGGGAGTATGTAGATATAGTTGCTTTACCTTGGATGGGTCTGAATGTTTTATCTTGTTCCAGGTTGGATTATTACACTTCAGAATGCACTTAATTACAAGCTTTATATTTCCAACACCCATTCACAGTGTACCTCCCCTTCACTACATCTGACTTCATCGATGGAATTTCATTTGCAGGTTGAGGGCGGTGTATGACTTGGAAGATGGAAACTTGAAGTCTATGTTCTTTTTTCTGTGCCTTCTTACATTGGTATTTTGGACCTTTTATTTAAAACCTTTTTTTTTTTTAGGGTTAATTTTCTCAAATATTTATATTTAATAAGATGCTAAGGAAAAAGCCATCTTTTATTAATACTGGATATTTCTTAGAATGCCATGTAAGAGAGAGTTTTGTTGTGTTCTTATAAGTTATTGCATCATAGATTCCCTTTATTAAAGTCTTTGATTGAATTCATGCCTCAGCCAGACCCTTTCTTAGACAAAAAGTGCATTAGAATATTCGTTGTTTCAATTTCTTGAGATAGAGCACAGTAGTTTCTTAAGGAATTCCAGTGTTCTCTTAAGGAATTCCAGTGTTCTCGAATTCCAGTGTTTTAGGTATATGTGTAATCTGTCTCTCGACCTTGTTCTGAATTTGCCCTCATATTGAGCCTAATCACACTGTATTGTAATCAACTCTTTACACATCTATCATGCATGCTACTCTGTATATTCTCAGGTCTAGTCTCTGTCATGGAATAAATCATCGTAACTGGATTGTAATTTAGTGTTTTAGTTACCTAGTGCTGCTGTTGAAAACCCTGGTGGTGTAGTGGTTAAGTGCTGTGGCTGCTAATGAAAAGGTCGGCAGTTTGAATCTACCAGGCGTTCCTTGGAAACTGTATGGGGTAGTTCTACTGTGTCCTGTAGGGTCGCTGTGAGTCGGAATGGACTCAAACACAACGAGTTTGGTTTTTTTGGTTTAGTGCTGCTATAACAGAAATACCACACAAGAAGATGACTTCAACAGACAGAAGTTTATTCTCACACAGCCTAATAGTCTGAAAGTCCAGATTCAGGGCGCCAGCCCCAGGGAAAGGCTTTCTCTGTCTGTTGGCTCTGGAGGAAGGTCCTCATCCCCCATCATCCCCTGGCCTAGGAGCTTCTTAGCGCAGGGATGCTGCGTCCAAAGGGTGTGCTTCGTTCCTGGCACTACTTTCTTGGTACTTTGAGGTACCCCTGTCTCTCTGCTAATGTCTCTTTTATATCTCAAAGAGATTGATTTAAGACACAACCCAATCTTGCGGATTGAGTCCTGTGTCATTAATTTAACTGGCGCTAATCACACCTCATTAAAATGATAGAGATAAGATTTACAACACATAGGAAAATCACATCCTATGACAAAATGGTGGATAATCACATAATACTGGTAATCATGGACTAGCCAAGTTGACACATTTTTTTGGGGGGGACGCAATTCAGTCCATAACATTTAGTAATGGACTTAATTGTTTCACATTTTCAGTTTTAAAAACCCTGCTCAAGGGCTGTGGGTTTAGGGTATCTTGGTTGAATTTTTAATGGTCAAAATTAAATTATATTGCTTTGCATATTTCATTTTTAGAATTTAGTATTTTATCCCTGATTGAGAAACCAATCCCTAGAACTGTCAAACTCCTTGATTTTCTAAAAGTTTTTGTCAGCGTGCATGCAGCCTTCATTGGAAAAGGAATATTCTTTACCAAATTAATTTTATAAAGTCAACTTCTTTAATTTGTAATATAGGCTCAGTGAAAACCACAGGCTGGTCCTTTTTTTTCCCGCCTAAGAAGTCTTTAAAGGGACGTTTAAACAAATCAAAATATGCGTATAACTTAAAACAAAAATTTGATACGGCAAGTTTTAAATTAAAAAACAAGGACACAAGCACACTGTATAACCTTTCTTTTGAGTCTTTGGTTTAAGTCCTCTGTCATATAATGCCAGAAACTTTGTTCGGAGCTCCGTGTCTGTTGAAACATGTATGCCTGTCCTAGTGTCATAACTAATTATATCTCTTCTCTGCTTACTTCTAGTAATTGAGAAGTAGACCTACCGCAGCATATGCTTGAACGTTTAGTTTTATCTTGAAGACATGCTACAGAAGTCAAGTTTTCTCCCATGCAGCAACTTGACATTGTAAACAGATATTACTGTTTTAAATATACTGTCCACTTTGTGTTTTGGAGAAATAGTGTACTTTAAAAGAGGAAAAGTTTCAGGGGTTCTTAAAGTGCATTTGTTTTTACCAGTAGATTATATGTGAGTACAGACTTACTTTTGCTTGAGATATTTCATCTGTGAATTGGAAATTGATGATCTAGCATTGTGGTATCAATTTTACAGGATTTCCTTCTCCTTGACCCAAAGTTTATCAAAAGATTGTGGCTTGTGGAAAACCTGCTGGTACTTTGATGGCTTAATTTTCATGGATTGGCCTAAAATAATCTGGGGCCTATTCTGTGAAAATGCATTGAGCTGAATTTTCACAGACTTGTAGATACCCAGCCTTGGACGTGCTTGTGACGAGGGCAGCAAACAGTTTCTTATGTGTACCAGCATGTATGAAAATATGTGGTCCTTGTCCATGCCTGCTGAAAGAGGACTCTACCAGTCTTCAGTCTCTGAGCTGCAGCCTTGTCGCAATTAAAGTCTTAGGACTGGGAGCAGTTAATGCTGGTGATACATTGTGGTATTTAGCGTTGTGCTATGTTCCAGGGTGATCTAGGTCTGTAGACTTAAGCAATTCTAGTCAGAACTTGGGAAAGAATAATGCGCCATTGAATTTGTGGCAGTTAAATATATTTTAAAATGAGGAATACACTGACTTTTCTTACTAATAAACTGGCCTTTTGGGCTTTGCTTAAAGAAGTAGTGAAAAGATTGTGCAACTCTGTTATTGATAAGTGTTTAAAATTTAACTCTGAGAATGCTGGATTTTTTAAAAATTAAGTTTTCTTGCTTTGAAGTTTGTTTTTATATAGTTAAAATAAAACTCTTTAGTACAGTGCTTCAAACTTAGCTACTTCCTTACTTTAATACTAAATGAGTTGTTTTTTTTTTTTTAAATAAATTCTGCATTGTTTCTGTCAATATGGTAACAAGTATGCAGAAGCATTGAACTTGAGCATTTTGTGCTCTGGAATATATAGGGTTTGGCCTCTTGGTGTATGATTTCTGTGTTTTGAAAACTGAACTTCCAGTGGTTTCTTTCTAATCAGTATATTATGATTTGTTACATTTAAAATGTTGGCTGGTCTAAGCCATATAACTTTTGAAGACTGTGACCGTAAAAAGCATGTATTAAATAATTCAAGTGTCTTCCTACTATTTTCATGTCCATTTCTCTTAAGAGCTTAGTGGTGTCAGTCAGATTAATGCATGTGTGTTTGGTTTTAAGAATAACATGATGAAAATCCGAATTTGCACATAATAGGCTACATAAAAGCAAGTGTTATTTCACAAACTGTGGGGCATCCTGGCAATGTGGGAGAGAGAGCTGGCCTCCAGCCAGACTGATAGGAGCCGCTTCCTACTTAGCAGTTGACGAAGGGAAGGAGGATGTCAAGGCTTGTCTGGTTCTGAACCTGGGCATGGTACCACCTCCAGAGGGTATTTGGAAATGTTGGTAGACAATTCTGTTTGTCACAAACAACTGGATCGGTGGTGCCTCCCTCAGAAGACTATTTCATGGGCCAGGACACTGCATAGTGTCAGCCTTACAGAAGAATTCACACACAGTGATGGGTGGTTCCGACCAAAATGCCAGTAGCACCTCTCTTGGGAATCACGGGATAGTTACTGATAGAAAATTAATTAAAACAAAGTTAAAGCAGTTGTAACTTTGTAACAAAATCATTGGTGAAAATGGCTCTTTTCCTCCTAGAATTCCCACCTTACGCCTTTTTTTGCCCCCTAATTTTTTTTTTTTAAGGAATGTTTTGTTTTTTGGAATTTATACTTGATTGCAGCTGAACAAGTGAAACCTCAAATTCCACTTCTTAAACATTCTTGAGTAAACTGATTTGTAAGAGCATATGGCTATTTTATACACTTGGCATACTAAAAATATTTAATCATATTCACCCAAATCAAACCCAGATATATCCATTTATGCAGAATTCCCATCATATTATGTATCAGTGTTTGGTAATTTAGCAAATTATAAATTTGTGGAAACTCGTCTCTAATTTTTTTTTCTAGTTTAAAAAATATTTAATTATCTTTGTGTGAGAAATTACTAACTTATTAAAGGATTAAAAAAGAAACTTTAGAGTAAATAAAAATAGAATTTGATAGAAACAAGTATTTTCATTTACTCTGCACTTCTTACGTCAATGTCATTTCTGTGTTTTTACCTGAGAATAGAACTCTCAATATACCCAACCCAATGCCGTCGAGTCGATTCCGACTCATAGCGACCCTGTAGGACAGAGTAGAACTGCCCCATAGAGTTTCCAAGGAGCGCCTGACGGATTCGAACAATATAAGGCCCCTTATTTTTGGATCTTATTCAGTTGGCAGTAGCTACTTGGTGGACCCCTGGTGGCGCAGTGGTTAAGAGCTCTGCTGCTAACCAAAAGTCAGCAGCTGGAATCCACCAGCCTCTCCTTGGAAACCCTATGGGGCAGTGGTACTTTGTCCTGTAGGGTTGCTATGAGTCTGAATCAACTTGAAGGCAACAGTTTTTTCCTTTAATTTGGTAGACGGCACAATACCCAAACCTTCTCTTCTCTTATACACATTCATAGTGAAACTGTAAATTTAAAGTGTTCAGGAATTTTTACTAAAACCCATCTAGTTAGTAGTAGAGTTTTCATTTATAAAAAGCAACGTAAGTGTGCGTATTCGTGTACAGATTTAGAATGGCCATAAGTAACATCTTGAGGCTTTCATATGACAAGCAGCCCAGACGGTTCTAATTTTGTAACAAAAAGTATTAGCTAATGCTGACGGTGTTACTAAGGTAGAATCTTGGACAAATTCCTTTGCCTTTTCTTAATAACAAACAAAAAAAACTTTATTTTGAAGTAATTCAGGCTTACAGAAAATTTGCAAAAATAACACAAGGAATTCCCATGTACCCTTCACCCAGATTGTCCAAATGTTAACATGTACTAAGACTATGCAATTTTTAAAAATTGAGATACTGTGTAATTTGTAAAAATTGAGATATAATTCTCATACCATAAAACTCACCATTTTAAAGTATACATTTAGTGTTTTTTTAAGAAATTTCACAGGGTTATGTAACTGTCACCATTGCCTAATTTTAGAACGTTTTCATCACCCCCTGAAGAAATCCCATACCTGTTAGCAGTCACCACCTCTCCTGCCCTTGGCATCTTTTACTTTTGGACTCTCTGTTCTGTATAAAATAGGTATAATAGTATTGATCTTGGAGTACTTCGAGATAATATATTTGAAAATGCCTAGCATGATATCTGTCTAGTCAAGTGCCAAATGCCCATTAGTTTTTTTTCCCCTTATCGTAAGAACTGAAAGTATCATACCTACATCTAACCCAAAGAAAAAAACCAAACCTGTTGCTGTCGAGTCGATTCCAACTCATAGCTCTGATGCCAGTGAGAGGAACCGTATCGTTTCTAAGTGAGCATTCTCGTACTAGTTTAGCAGATCAACAGTTTCCAGAATACTCAGAAACATAAAGGTGGTAATGTGAAAAAAGCTAGTATAAGGTAAGACAGCTTATAAAACTCCAAAAATACATGTGTAAAATAATGTTTGCAGACACAGGCTTGGAAAATACCTTTTGCTGTGAGCAACCATTATGCATGCCGATCTTTGCACTGATGATTATTTTACTTGGAGTTTTCATTTTCTTTGGTATGTTTTGTGTAGTTATTGTTCAAAAATTTTAAAACTTTGTATTTTTGACTTCACCACAACAAGGCATGGTAAATGCCACAGTGCGGTAAAATCACTCAAGGATCATAAGGAGTCCTTTTTTATCTTAAATGACAGACACTCACCTCATGACCTGGGTCTGATTAGCTTTTGTTGATGTGATGGTTTAATTGTGGACATATTGTTTGGTTAGGATATCTGTGTTTGAGGAATAGTAAGTTATAGTTCTGATTGCCTTATGACAATTTTTGCAAGTGTTTATAAATGTAATGTAGTAAAAAGCAACATAGTGTAGGGGTAGAGAGAACAAGACTCACAAAGGCTTGAGTTTAAATCCCAACTCTAAGTTTGACAAGGGATAGAATTTCTTTAAGCCTCCATTTCCACATTTGTGAATGTGTTAGGTAAATATATTGCATAGGGTCGGAATGATGATTAAATAAAATATAGTTTCAGTGAGGATCAAAACCGTGCCTGAAGTAAAATAAAAGCTCATTAAAATGAGAGGTGCCATACAGATTTCCTTATGTGTTGTTTAAAGAAAGAACTTTTTAGCTGTGACCGAGATACACACAAATTCAAGTGTCACCTACTTTATTTGCCTAGAACAATGCGTACTATTTCTTCTTCTTCAAATGAAGAAGCCAGAGAGCAATAGAAACAGCTGAGGTTACGGTGTAGGGATTTCAACCAAAAGAGCTGATTTTGTTAGATATAATACTTAACATTGAAAGGTAGGCCTGCACATTGTGAAGTGGTAAAAATTTTTTATGATATTTAAAAAGTAATACATTTGAAGAAATCGACCAATCTGAGAATACACATCTTTGTTGGTAACCTTTCCTGCTGAGTAGTCTTAGGCTTGATCTGTAGAAGAACTGCTCATTTAAATGTGATTGAAATGTTCAGTTAGTGTCAGTTTTGGATGATTTCTGCAGCTGGTAAGGCGTATAGGAGTACCACTTTTGCCAATCACTCAACCTAGGTATTCTTTTTTAATTTTGGTGTCTTACTAAGTTCATGGGTCTTAGTACAAAACTATATAATGTTTGTCACAACTATGCCTAACTTTGGAAAGGCATATGGACACTAATATTTTACCATCATGACGTTAAGGGAAGAATGCTTTTTTAAAAATAGGATGAATACCTGTAAACAGAAACAAAGGTCAAGCTACAGAGTGAACATTTGAAGGACAGCTAATGTTAGGATGGCTTAAGGGGGAAATGCCAGGCCAACTGTGGGCATTCATTAGCTGCATGGATATAAAATGACAGTAAATTCTCTTTCCCCTTTATGCCATGGATGCTGAATTCTCAAAAAGCCAAAAGGGAGGGTGGCATTTGCAGCTGCAAGAAATTAAGTGATCAGGACACAGGGAAGTCAAGGAGTAGTAGAGGTTGGGTTTGCATGATGCACATTTCATATTGGCACTGTGGCATAGACCAGAAAGCATAAGGTGTGGGATTTTTCTAACCCAGACTCGGTCATTGACTAGTTGTTTGATCTTTGCGATATCTTTGCTCTTCTTCAGAGCTTCTTGTCTGAAAAAACTGAAGAGTAGACTAAATTAGGATGGTAAAGAGGTTTCAGCTTTCATGCTGTATTGACAGATTCCTAATGGCTACTTGGCATAGATGAGTGAGCACCTCCAGCGCTGCATCTGTTTGTTGAAACATCTCAATTGATGTTCCATCAATTCCTGGAGCTTTGCTTTTCACCAATGCCTTCAGAGCAGCTTGGACTTCTTCCTTCAGTACCGTCAGTTCCTGATCATATGCCACCTCTTGAAATGGTTGAACATCGACTAATTCTCTTTGGTATAATGACTCTGTGTTTTCCTTCCACCTTCTTTTGATGCTTCCTGCATCGTTGAATATTTTCCCTATAGAATCCATCACTATTGCAACTCAAGACTTGAATTTTTTCTTCAGTTCTTTCAGCTTGAGAAACCCTGAGCGTGTTCTTCCCTTTTGGTTTTCCATCTCCAGCTCTTTGCACATGCCACTGTAATACTTCACTTTGTCTTCTCGAACTACCCTTTGAAATCTGTTTAGTTCTTTTACTTCATCAATTCTTCCTTTTGCTTTAGCTGCTCGACGTTCGAGAGCAAGTTTCAGAGTCTCCTCTGACGTCCATCTTGGTCTTTTCTTTCTTTCCTGTCTTTTCAGTGACCTTTTGCTTTCTTCATGTATGATGTCCTTGATGTCATTCCACAGTTCGTCTGGTCTTCGGTCACTAGTGTTCAATGCATCATATCTCTTCTTCACATGGTTTCTAAATTCAGGTGGGATATACTCAAGGTCATATTTTGGCTCTCGTGGACTTGCTCTAATTTTCTTCAGCCAGGAAATATGGAAGACAGCTTCCTGGCCAACTGATTGGAAGAGATCCATATTTATGCCTATTCCCAAGAAAGGTGATCCAACCGAATGTGGAAATTATAGAACAATATCATTAATATCACACGCAAGCAAAATTTTGCTGAAGATCATTCAAAAACAGCTGCAGCAGTATATCAACAGGGAACTGCCAGAAATTCAGGCCGGTTTCAGAAGAGGACATGGAACCAGGTATATCATTGCTGATGTCAGATGGATCCTGGCTGAAAGCAGAGAATACCAGACGGATGTTTACCTGTGTTTTATTGACTATGCAAAGGCATTTGACTGT
The DNA here is from genome assembly GCF_024166365.1 of Elephas maximus indicus. Lineage (NCBI taxonomy): Eukaryota > Metazoa > Chordata > Mammalia > Proboscidea > Elephantidae > Elephas > Elephas maximus. The sequence continues at coordinate 26,826,002 of NC_064827.1, read as the reverse complement.
GTGGATCATAACAAATTATGGATAACATTGCAAAGAATGGGAATTCCAGAACACTTAATTGTGCTCATGAGGAACCTTTACATAGATTTAGAGGCAGTTGTTCAGACAGAACAAGGGGATACTGATTGGTTTAAAGTCAGGAAAGGTGTGCCTCAGGGTTGTATTCTTTCACCATACCTATTCGGTCTGTATGCTGAGCAAATAATATGAGAAGCTGGACTATATGAAGAAGAACAGGGCATGAGGATTGGAGGAAGACTCATTAACAACCTGCGTTATGCAGATGACACAACCTTGCTTGCTGAAAGTGAAGAGGACTTGAAGCACTTATTAATGAAGATCAAAGACCACAGCCTTCAATATGGATTGCACCTCAACATAAAGAAAATAAAAACCCTCACATCTGGAGCAATGAACAACATCATGATAAACGGAGAAAAGATTGAAGTTGTCAAGGATTTCATTTTCCTTGGATCCACAATCAACAGCCTTGGCAGTAGCAGTCAAGAAATCAAAAGACGCATTGCATTGGGTAAATCTGCTGCAAAGGATCTCTTTAAAGTGTTGAAGAGCAAAGATGTCACCTTGAAGACTAAGGTGCGCCTGACCAAAGCCATGGTATTTTCAATCACATCATATGCATGTGAAAGCTGGACAATGAATAAGGAAGACTGAAGAAGAATTGACACCTTTGAATTGTGGTGTTGGCAAAGAATATTGAATATACCATGGACTGCCAAAAGAACAAACAAATCTGTCTTGGAAAAAGTACAACCGGAATGCTCCTTAAAGGCGAGGATGGCAAGACCGCGTCTTACATGCTTTGGACATGTTGTCAGGAGGGATGAGTCCCTGGAGAAGGACATCATGCTTGGCAGAGTACAGGGTCAGCGGAAAAGAGGAAGACCCTCAGTGAGGTGGATTGACACAGTGGCTGCAACAATGAGCCCGAGCATAACAACGTTTGTGAGGATGCCTCAGGACTGGGTAGTGTTTTGTTCTGTTGTGCATAGGGTCGCTATGAGTCGGAAGCAACTCGATGGCACCTAACAACAAACAACAACAATGGCTACTTGAGAATACATAGCCTTTAGAATTCTATGGAGCAATTCTACTCTGCACACATGGGGTTGCCATGACTGGAATTGACTCAGTGTCAAATAACAACAATAACACTTGTGAATAAGTACTATGAGACCACATCTGGGGTTGTTGGGAAGGAGTTGTGGGCATTAATTGAGCAATTGCTGATGACTGTGATAGGAACGGATGGTGGTGCTGATTGTGTGCATGTAGGCATACAAGTGTGTATGTGGGTACATGTGCCACATTTGTTGACTGGTCATAGGTAAGAATCCTTTTCAATTCTAATTATACATCAGATATTACATTTTGCTTGATTATCTGGTTGAGATGATCTTCCTCTAATCAGCCTCTGTATTTCTAACTGAAAGTTGGTATATACCTAGCTTTGGGAGAGAATCTTAGGCAATAGAGCCAGTGTCCTAATAGAGAGGCATATAGTGATACCATCCATCTAAGATAGGCGGAAGTGGTTGTTCTCAGAGCTAGAGTACACAGAGTGCTTCAGATAGACTCGCATTTAACCTGTACTGTAGATCGGTGAATCAAACCTAGTAGGTTCTTTCAGAAAGGTAGTCCCCTGATGAACCACAGTTGATTAAATGTTTATCATTGCTTAATATTTGGTATAGGGCATTTATTTCCATCTCAGGAGATAATTTTCAAGTAAGAATTTTGGGTCATATTTTAATACCAAGTAGAAAGAAGACAGGTAAAAAAGTGGGTGATAGCATATAACTTTCGCCATATTGATACACAGAGTAATATAAACAGGGCATTAAAAGATAGAGTCCTTAGCATATAATGCCAGTTATGACTGGAACAGCAATATTGAAATAGGATTGCTTTTGGGTATATAAACCAAAAAAAAAAAAAAAACCAAACTTGTTACCTGCGAATTGATTCTGACTCATAGCGACCCTATAGGACAGAATAAAACTATCCCATATGGTTTGCAAGGCTGTAATCTTTATGGAAGCAGACTGCTGCATCTTTCTCCTGTTGAGTATCTGGCTTAACCAGTGCACCACCAAGGGTCCTCACTGTGTATATGATATGTACAAACTGAGAGTTATTGCTGACTTTAAGGAAAAGAATCATGAAGTTTCTAACATCGCTTTATTGTCTAAGAACATTATCTATAGTTGTTGAAGACTTAATCCACTGTGGTGGAAGCTCCATATTTTAATAATTTCTGTGTATCAGGCCTTTACACATAGGACTTAGAAAAGAACTAACTTCGTGTTTGCTCAACTCCGTTGACCAGCAAAATTATTAGTTTTCCTTAGTTTGTGTTCCTTAATACATTATGCATAGCAACCATTTTTGTAGCACACGTTAGCCAATGAATGCAGTTGCCTCTTTTTCGTTTTTGGTATTTGTCTCAACCACCCTTAAGACTAATACTACCAGGGGCAGGAGTCACATTTTATTCATCTTTGAATCAGTATACCTAGCATAAACTAATAAATATATTCTATAAATGTTGAATGATTGCTGAAATACAATTTACTGAAGAGCAGCAGCAAGCTACTACATGAAGATCACCTCCACTTTGAATTATAAATTGGAGAATCTAAAAATATACTGGATTTTCAATCCTGCAATTCAGGTACGTTAGTTAGCATGATATCTTCTTGTCAGTTTTTATGGAGAAATCCACAAATCCTGGAAGGTGAGTGGTAACAACTTGCATTTCTTTTATTTTTCTTGTAAAGTCTGTGTAGACTTGAACTGTTGGTAGAGATCTGTGCATGGGAAGAAAAAGGCCAAATAAACGTTCCCAACCCAGTGCCGTTGGTTAAAAAATATATGGTAAGTTGAAACTTGGATAGAGGGTAAATAAAATATTATGTGTGCCTTTTTTTTTTTTTATTTAAATAGGCCTAAATATCTGGTTGCCTGAGCCATCAGCCTTGCATATTTGCAAAGGACAGTGGTGGATCTTGTTAGGGTTTAGTGTCTGAATTATATGAATGCCTTCTACTTTTTGGTCCTTTTACCCTATGGATCATGAAATATAGAAAGCAGAGTAAGTGCCACTTAAACCCATTGCCATTGAGTTGATTCTGACTCAAAGCAACCCTATAGAACAGAGTGAAACTGCCCCATAGAGTTTCTTAGGAGGGCCTGGTGGATTCCAACTGTCAGCCTTGTGGTAAGCAGCTGTAGCACTTAACCATTATGCCACCAGGACTTCCAAGTAACACTTAGAGAAAAACCAGGAATAGGGCCCTGAGCTTTTTTATGTTGGGGCAGGATGGGTGCGGTAGAAATCAGTGCCTTCTAAGATCAGGCTAGTTGTGACTCTCATGTTCTGGTTCCTCATCTTTGAAATAGTGTAAATGCTTGTGTTGCATAACTCGGGAGGATCAGCGTGATAATGTGTTTAGAAGTAGGTTAAAGGCTTTTATTTAACTGATTTTACAAACACTATTTGAGGACCTCCTTTATTCTAGGCATTGCCTTTGAGGCTGGAGATGGAAAGAACTCAACCTGCCAAGGACTTTGCATTCTGGTGGAATTATGATTTTAAACATTATGTTTTATAGTATTTTAGTTTTATACTGCTGAGTGAGATCTTTGTTGTAGCTTAGTTTTTAGCTCTAAGAACATGTAAAGAAAGCAAAATTTAAAACAAAAAAAAGTGTTTCTTCTCTATGCTTTAACATAAAACTTGAATGCTAGAATTTACCTGTGTACTCCCCCACATAATGTATATTTAGGGGATAATGGTAAAGATTTAATGATATGATAGAATATCTTTTTTTTTTTTTTTTGAGCAAAGCCAAAATATTCAACATATGGTGAGCCAGGTGTGTAAGTCGAATAGCTTTTAGATGTGTAGTTGTCATTATGAATATAAGTGGTTTGCTGTCACTAGAAATACTGTGGACAGCCCAAGGGCCTTTTCTGAATCCTCTGTAAGCAGAGAGTTGAATTTGCATATGTATACTGAGGTTGGCTTTTCTGAAAATTGAAGGAAATATTTTTTAGTGTATGGGTCTTTGTAGCAGTTTCACTTTAAAAGTTGATTAGCAAGGTCAGGATGTCATCTTCAAATACCTGATGACTTTGTAAGGTATGGGACTCATTTAGGACATGGGAGAAGTTAGTGTTGAGCTTAATAAGAGAGTTGAGTCGTCTCTAATTTATGGCAACACCCTATGTGTGTCATAGTAGAACCGTGCTCCGTAGTTTTCAATGGCTAGTTTTTTGGAAGTAGAGCGCAATGCCTTTCTTATGAGGATAAAGAAGATTATATTTTATTTTTGATTAGATTATATTTTTTATTTGATTTTCTAGATTTTTTTTTTCCAAACAGGAAAAGCTTGGAAAAAGTTTCAAAAGTCAAGGTAAACTAGAGATTACTTCACATTCATTTCCACATTTGAGACTCTTTAATCTGCATATACAGCTTTATGTTTTGAAGACTATGTCACTGATGGTCTGTTTTGTATGTGCATTCATTTGACTCCAGTGAATATATTGACTATAACTTAAAAAAAAAAAGAACTCTACTTCCAAATTAGAACAGATCATTTTTGAAAGTGGGGCCGTGAAGATACCTTGAATGTCCACAGATTGGGCCCACAAAGGAAATTATGGAGAGAGGGAACTTTGCTTTTTGTTCCTCCAAATCCTAATCTGGGAACCATTAGCAGAACCGTCTTGCTGTGGGGCACATTCATAGTGCGAGAGGCAATTTCCCAAACTGCTAAAACCAATCCCTGTAGGGTTTTAGAGATTAAACTCACCACCTTGTGTTATAACCAGGTGAAAATAATTATGTATTGCAGCCTGCGGAGCAAGGGTGGAATAGATTTCTAGTGCCAGGATTCTAATAAGGTGGGATGGGTGGTGGGTTTCACTGAAGGCTTCCTGCAGTTGAAAGTTTTATCCTATTAGAGCAGGTCTCAAAACTAGTAAGACTGGGAAAAAACAGTACAACTTTAGACACCAATTCTACTAAAACCTCTTCTGACTTAAATTTGTTTTCTTGGCAAGAGACTTAAGTCACTTATATTTAAAATATGGTATCAGAATTGTTCCTTGCACATAACAGTTTTTCACTAGATGTTAAGTGAAAAACATTTAAGTACAAAGACAGTTCAGGCTCAGTATCCTCATCTAGAAAATGAGGGTAATAATGGCACCTACTTCATGAACATGGAGGAATCCATTCCGTATTGCACCGTCGCTTTGCTAATTCATTTACTCAAAAATGATTTGTTGGGTGCGTACTTATTGGTGTTTATTGCTTATTGGGTAGACACTGTACTTGGTTCTGGGGATTCAATATGACAAGGGAAAAAAAAAATGAGTAACAATTCTCTTCCAGTATGAAGTTTATGGTTGTGGAGGTTGATATTAGATAATCAGGCAAAGTATGAAAAGGTAACTTTGGTACATGTTAGGAATAGCAAACATTGGCTTCTACATATATGTCACCTGGATCCTGAAATGATACATTAAGGAAGGTATCTTTTGTTTTTCTTTCCCTACAAAAGATAAAAGGGGCCCGGAGAAGACAGTGGACTTGCTTAAGGTCAGGGAGTGGTTAAGTAGCAGAGTCTGACTTTAGTCTGATGCTAACTAAGCCGTATGAATTTCTTGCTCATCTGCAGATGCCACTCCTTGCAACCAGCACTGGAAAAATGAGGAGTAAAGTAGCCACAGTTTTCTAAATGTATTGATTTATTTTTGGAGTGGTTGAAATAGATGAACATTGGCCCTAACAAGTAGACATGGGGATCTAAAAATTTATGACATCGAATCCATTATTAGTGTAGTTTAACTCTCAAATGTGAAAGTTAAGTACTGCAAATATCAAAATTTGGGTTTCAGAGATTTTTGAAACCATCCAGTAAGAGTCAGACTTTTTTTTTTTTAAGACCTTGGTACCCTTCTTCATTTTCCAAGTGGAATGTTACTCAAAACTCGAAAATATAGGCGAGTGCCAAACGTGGTTTTTGGGATCAGGGAGGATTTCCCTGAAAGGCTGGTTGAGTTGAGATCTCAAGGATGAGGAAAAATCAGCTTCTCATTAGGTTGGTTGAGGATAGAGCGGAGGGTGCTAAGTGTTGCAGAGGGACAGTGGCCTTGAGATCATAGGGAACTTGGATATTGGAGGTGTGGACAGAGGCCAGTGTACCTGGTGCAGAAAGAGTAGAGCAGGGTAAGGCTGGTGCGTCAGTGTCAGACCATGGAGGGAGGGTCTCGTGGGCTGTCATGGATTGAATTGTGTCCTCTAAAAATATGTGTGTCAATTTGGCTATGCCATGATTCCCGGTATTGTGTGATTGTCCACGATTTTGTCATCTGATGGGATTTTCCTATGTGTAGTAAATCCTATATATTGCTGAGATGGCTTTAGCAGTGGTTATGTTAATGAGGCAGGACTCAATCTACAGGATTGGATTGTGTCTTGAGCCAGTCTCTTTTGCGATACAAAAGAGAGAAGTGAGCAGAGAGACATGAGGACCTCATACCACCAAGAAACAAGAGCCAGGAGAATAGCACTCCCATTGGACCCAAGGTCCCTGCACTGAGAAGTTCTTCAGTCAAGGGAAGATTGACAACAAGGACCTTCCTTCAGAGCCGACAGAGAAAGCCTTCTGCTGGAGCTGGCACCCTGAATTTGGACTTGTAGCCTACTAGACTGTGAGAGAACAAATTTCTCTTTGTTAAAGCCATCTGCTTGTGGTATTTCTGTTATAGCAGCACTAGATAATTAAGACACAGGCCGTGTTAAGGATAGTACCCATTCTTCTAAGTGTAATGGGAAGCTGTTGGGATTTTCAGCAGGGTTTGAGCTGTTTTTCAAGGGCTCACTTTGCCACCTGTCAGTGCATTTGAGGTGGTCCCCCTCTGGTGCCAGAGACACTGTTTATCCCGTGAGCACTAGTAATGATTCCTTAATGGCAAGCAGCCAAGTCACCAGCAATCGCCAGCATGTCAGGGTCCCGTGATGGGCATACAAGGACAATAACATTGAAGAACAGCAGAGAAAAAAATTGCTCTTTGCCCTTAGCGAACTAAGTGGAAGGGAACAATAAAGGAATATAGTCAACCATTACTACTCTGAGGCTAATGACCCCAAAGCTCTCAGCTTCTCAGTCCAGCTTTTTTTTCTTCCCTCTTGGCATTTCATTACTTGGAAGCACCTGTTTCAGGAAGTGGAAAAAGAAAGGAGTTCAGACTCAATGTGGGTATTACCTTTACTTTTTAATAATCCTGGTTAAAATGCTTATAGAAACAGGAGGTTGAAATTGTCCAGAGAGTATTTTTAAAATATTCTTGTTGATGTCATCCCTTTTCTTTAAACATAGCTTCAGAAAGAAAATTCATCATCTGATGAATAGTCCAGTTGTCATTTGCTAATGGGGAGTGAAGTTGGTGGTGGCAAGAGAAGGGTGGGCAGCGTCATGGATTCATGAGGAGGACATAACTGTCCGGAGGATTTTCTTGTAATACTTCTGGTGATAACATAGGTGTGTGACACTGAGTTAGTCCATGAACTTCTAAAAGACTGATTCCCTGTCTAAAAAGAAGAAATTTGAATTAAGGTACTTTTCTCAGATTTTATTCAGCTTTTCCCACTTCTTCTCTCCCCATCCCTAATGCTATATGGAAAATTTATTTTTAAATTAATCCACATTCCTTTGTTTGTCTTGAGAATTTCATACAACCCTTGAGAGAATATTTTTGTTGTTAAACTTGGGTTAGGGATTATTGATTCGCTTGTTTTACAGTCAGGGCGCGAGTGGGGTGGAGTGCTTGTAGAAATTTTGCATAAGTTGATGACATTATTGTAAGGAGATAAATTATAGCTATTCTTAATAGAGAATCTTTTTAAGGGCTCTAAAATTGGGCAGAATACATTGTATTCTGTGTTCCATGCCAAAGATTTTCTGCTTTTCTCCAGAATTCAGTGCTTCCTCATGACTTCTTTTTCCTTGATAGCATGACATGTAAGTGATGACCTCAAAGAACCTTCTGGACTTTTTTCTTTTATTCTGTTGGCATTTAAGTACATGTAATTGCCTCACATTTTTCCTTTGAAGATTTCCGTGTAGTTTTAATAAGGGTTCTGTATGGAGTTCACGTTTATATCCTTTAAAATGTTTTATCAAGAATCCATGTTCCCTTCCTTCAACAAGGATCAGAAAATCCTTGTTTTAAGCTTAGACTTTGGTTTCATTCATTCCTGTAACTTTTATCTTGTTTCTACTTGACAAACGGTGCCACATGAATGAAGCCTACTGCACGGCCAGTTCAAAAACTCCTGCAGCCAGGAAACGGCGTTGCAGCGTTTTACGCCCAGCCAGCTGGAATTCTAATAGATTGCTTTGCTGGTTGCTGTCTTAGTTTTTTTGTTTTGTTGAGTATTCAGCTGTTCTTGTCCTTAACTTACTAATAGTTAATGTGCTGGTCTGTAGTGCTATATAAAATGATAAAAATAATTGCTGGTAAACGCCAAAATTTCCTAGATCTGATGGTCTGCGTGGGTGATAGCCATGGCCACTCTTTACTCATTTGGGTGAAATAGAAAAGCACTAGTGAGAGTCTGTATGGAGCTTGTGCTACACATGTGACATTATCTAAGAGAAGCTGGTGGTTTGAGAAACCATAACTCTTGATTGTGTGATTGAATTTTGAACACACAGTGCACCAAGGGCAGAATCATGCATGCAGCTTGATTTCAGCGACAGGCTTAATTGGGTGGAGCTCAGCCACCAAATCAGTTCATATGGGCATCGCATAACCCTTGGAACTTGAATACTTCCTACATTAACTCTAGGTTTCATCCTATTCCAACCTTTTGATGCTTGTAACAACCAAAATACCCTCACTGAAAAACCATTACTCTGAATTTGACGTAAGGTCCAATGCTTTACTTGCCATCTTTCTTCTTACAAAACTTAACTACAGGTTCGGTATGAGAAATTTAAGATGGATAAGAAATGTCACATGAATGAATACAAATACATATTAGCCCTTTGAATGTACACGAGCTTTTTACTCATTGGTTGAATACCAAGGTCAAGGCAAATGAAAATGGTCCTTGAAGCTCATCCATCTTCTGGACAGTTGGCACTTCATCGTACAGATGTGGACATTTATAATTTCAGCTCATAAAAGCTTTTTACATAATTTGCTTTTTATTTGGAATTCTGTCAACTCTTTTTTAAAGTCCTTAAAATTTTTTGGGGTTAGATTGGAATAAAATAAAGTATGCAGTGCAAATAACTGGAAATACCCAGATTATTTCCTTTTTGTAGGTTTCGAACAAATTTTATAAATTGGACCTTGGGAAATGATTATTTTAGGTTGTCTGGCTTGTCGAGAAGTACAGTTTCTGTTACGAGGAAGTAACGTCGTTTCTCATTTGGAGGATGAAACATTTTCCACGACCGTGAATCCGTTATTGGCTTCATTCAGCTAGCTGCCAGTGGAATCCAATTTCTAGAAGGCAGAAGCTGTGCCATTCACTCTTGCTATGCTTATGCCTATTTCTTTAAATTTTGAGTCTTTCAGCCTCCAAGCATCCTTAGGGTCTTCCTCTACCAGGTTAAATGTGTGAATTACAGAGTAAAGAGTGAGTTGAAGATTTGTTCCATTTCCTACTCTCAAATAATAATTTCTCATAGTTTTCTTTTTCCCTTTGGTGATCTGCTTTCAGAATCTCGTTCACTAAATGAGTTTTATCAAGGAGAAAAATGTGCTTCAAAACACCAAAAAAAAAAAAAAGTGCTTAGATATTTAGAAATTGAGAAGATTTCTAAGTTGGAAATCATCTTGAATCAAAGTATCAGATGAATGATACCTTCCCTCAGTTCAGGTGATATAATTAATTGGTTTTAATGAATATTAGACATTAGCAATTTAAAGATTTTAAATACTCTGTGAACATTTTTATATCCTTAACTCTGTATCTTATAGAGGTAATTACCCTCCATTGCAACATGGATCTTTGTTTAAAATGTGGTGGAAAACTACTAGAAATTTTATTGAAATATAATTGTGTAAAGTTTTGAAAGAAAAATCTGGTATATATTGCTTGAAAAGCTTTTGACATCTATATGTCTGCACAAACCTTTGTAGCCGTTTCACAAATGTAAGCATGTATGGGATGAGTGTACTGAATATTTTATACATAATTCTCCAAAACTTAAGTCTCATTCTACAGACTATTGGAGTAGCAGTAGGCATTAAAATGTGGTGAATTCATGTACAAGTAGGTGGTTTGTGTACTATAGCTTGGATGTGGTGTTTTCCTATTTTCTTTAGGAAAAATTTCTGTTCCCCTGGGGAAATAAACTTCCCATTTATTTTTCTTAAGTATTTTAAAACTTGGTTACATATTTTTTTAAGTAATCCATGCTACTGTTTATATGTAGAACCCAGGAAACATTTGTAGTTGAATCTTGTACATTAAAAAACTAGTTTCATTCAGCAGATACTCAACAAGTACCTACTGTGTGCTTAGTTTTGGTAGAATTGCTGTGTAGTTTGTGAACATAAACCCTAGGTGTAGATCTAAATCCTCCTCTTTGTAAACACCCCAGAGAATAGGCACTAAGGTGAAAATGTGATTTGGCCTGTATCATGTTTTCTAGTCATTCCTATGTATTTCATTAGAAACATATTTTTAAAAATATATTTAAAAAAAATATTTTGGGTTAGGGAACCAGCCCACTTGTCTAACTTGTGAAAGTCTTTAACAACAACAAAAAGGCAACATGTTGGGATCCAGAATGTTATCACACAGCCACCTAATGAAAAGAATGCTTCAGAGTGTGCATTAGGGCAAAAGGGCACAACCGTTTTTTTTGGTTGAAGGGAGGGTAGGAGCTGGGTGACAGCCCCCATCCCCCAAGATCGAATGCTTTGAAAACATGTTGCCATTCATATTTAAGACAGAAAGCATTTTGAACTTGCTTCTCGCTTTTCCCCCTTCCTCTCAGCATCCGTGTTTTAGTTTGCTCCCAAATGCTCACAAGTCTGTGCCAGACGGAAATTTGCAGAGGCTGCTGGGGGAGGGACGCAGGCGGAACAGTCGCGCTCAGTCCTCCCTGGCCGCCAGGCCCCAGGTCCTCCGGTGCCTCCTGCCTGGCCTGGCCCCGACTCTTCCCTGCACCCCACCCCACAGCCCCTGCTCACATATGCGGCCCTCCCCCTCTCCCGAGCCTCTCGAGTGGCTTCGAGGCCATCTAGTCATACGCTGTCCATCAGATGTGTTTACTTTTTTCCTGACAGCCGACACATCTGGAGCACATATTCAGGTTATTCCAGTGCCACTAGACACATTCCACAAGATCATTTCAGCGGTTGTTATGGCGATCTTCCTCCCTCCAGTGATTTTCAAGTTGCATGACAGAAATAGCTGGAGCTAACCAGGGGGACAAAAGTCAACGGGATCAGGAAGGGCTTCTTTCACAGAATGAACTAATTAGTGACCCTGCTTTCTTCACAGGGCAGTGAGCATATGGTTTAATAAAGTGAGTCTATGACACTTTTTTTTTTTTTTTCCTTCTGTAGGCAAAACTGTCACTGGCTGAAAACTTTCCTGTTTTTACTGGTGGGACCATAGTCTGCTGTCTTTCAACAGAGTTTACTTCACAAGTAGAAAATGTTTGCTCCTGACAGTTAAACTTCAGAACTTTTTCTTGGCTTCAGACTACCTAACTGTATAGCAGGTCCTTCAATTTAAAGAGACAGTGTTCATTTTATATGACTTTCACTGGAGGGATTTATGCTTACTCAGGACTAAGCATTTTCAGCTAGGTTTTTGTAAGTAGGATGAACTGATTCCTGAAGTTCAGATAAATACAACTTGTCATTCATTGGGGTCTTCCTATCAAATATAGCCAGTCTGTTCCTCACTGGATGAGTAACAAATTTTTTTGCAATTGTGAATTTGTTGAACACAGAGAATATGTTAGCATTAAAAGGGTTGATTAAGCAAATTCCATTTTCATTATATGTTAAAGTAACGTGCAGAAGTCGAGTTATCACTTAAAATTTTTTTCTTAGGCTTAACATTGTACATTTTGTGTAGGTTTTTAGACAGCATCACAGTGTGACTGTATCATTGTAGACATGGGAGTTGAGACCTGAGATCATTTTGTATTATGAGGTAGAAATACTACTTGCAGTTCACAACAGGTATATAGTGTTGTAAAGCACTGCCATGTTTGATTATTGGAAGAATACAACAGGCCTTAATAAATATTTTTTTTGGATGAGTGGACATATAATATGAATTGACTAAATACGTACTGCCATTAGTCATACTGAAATTTATAAATCACAGGGGCCCATTTTCTTTCTTCTTTTGGCATTCCTGTACTGTAATTCGGTCTTTAAAAATGCAGCCAACTATATGTATTTCATGCTTTTCACACATGTATGTAACCTTTTCTTGTTCTCTTTTCGAAAGCTCTCACAAATTCCCTTCATGTACATACACCCCATTTTTAAGCTTATTCCCAAGGCATTGGAGTCACCATGAACAAGAGAATTTATATTTTTCCGTTTTAATTCAGTTACTCAGGTGCTGACTGATGCCCCTGGTTTCTGGCAGTGTGACTATGGGTGACAATATGTAGGGAAATCAGTGCTGGATTCTTTGACACACGTAGTCTTAAATCTTTCACCTCGGTACTGGTGCCCCACCCCCACCCCCTGCCCCAACATTCCTTTTCCGTGGGCTCTGCTAAGGCTGGTCACTAGGCTGCTTTGGAGTACCTGCTCTCTGGAGGGCTAGGAGGACATTGAGAGGTCACTTAATTAGTTGTGAATTTAATTCACAGAGACCTGCTTGTCGCTGTCTTCTTGTGTTCTTGCTAGTTACACATTATTAATTGTGGTGCCTTTCAGGACCTCAGTTACTTGGGCAAGTATGCATCATGCAGGGACTGAGCTCAAGTTAGAATGCTGAGGGTGGTAATACAATTACCTTTCCTTCTCCAGATGTAACTTTGCAGTAATTAAGCCTAATGCAATTTAAGTGTTGTAGGCAGTGTTGTGGTAGCTATCTCCAAGTCTAATTGGTAACATCACTTAAATCATAGCACTTATTGCCAGTTATCTGGGAACTAGACTAAACCAAAAAAAGTCACGTATATTAACCCTTGGTTTTTCTACATGAGGTAGAATGGATAGCTTGTCCATTTATCAAAATCTGTCATCAAAATGGTATCATCTGTGGCATTTTAATACCATTTGAGACAATTTTTCCTAATTGAGATATGGCTACCCATCTGTCTCCGCCTCGCATGTGTCAATTTATCATTCTGTGGTGTCTTTTTTGTTAACTATGATGCTGGAAGCTATTCACCATTATTTCAGCAGCGCCACCCATGGCAGGTTTCAGAGGAACTTCCAGACTAAAACAGACTAGGAAGAAAGGCCTGTATACCTACTTCTGAAAATTAGACAATGAAAACCTTAGGGATCACAACAGAATGTTGTTTGATATAGCACTGGAAGTATCCTAGGCTGGAAGTCACTCGAAATACACGACGACTGCAACAGTGGACTGCGGGATACCACTGATGATGAAGACGGCTCAAGACCAGGCAGCATTGCACATGGGATCACCAAGAGTCAGAGCAGACTTGACTGTAATTAACAACAACGTTTTCACCCACCTACCTTTCCTTCCGGAAACTCTGGTGGTGTAGTGGTTAAGTGCTACAGCTGCTAACCAAAAGGTCGGCAGTTTGAATCCACCAGGCACTCCTTGGAAACTCTACTGGGCAGTTCTATTCTGTCCTGTAGGGTCGCTATGAGTCGGAATCGACTCGATGGCAGTGGGTTTGGTTTTTTCTTTACCTTTCCTTCCTTCCTTCCTCCCTTGCTCCCTCCCTCCGTCCCTCCCACCCACCTCTAAGGCTGTGGTTTTTCATAGTTTATTGCCCTGTATTTTGGAGGTTTCATCCAATACAGAGCTGTTTTAAACTGGGTTATTTGGTTTCCCTTTCTAAGTGGATGATCAAAATTCATGGTGAAAACATACTTACCCACCGTAAAAGATGACTATATTTCAGTTGAGTTCCCTGCTCCAATGAAAGCGGGGCGGCGGGCGGGGGGGGGGGGGTCCAAACAAAATATATCACAAAGGTCCTCAAGTTTTAAATCTTTTGTGTTCATTTTATTATGCCACAGAAGATGGCAATCAGCTTAATTAAATCAAGCAACCAGGGTTCAGAACAGTGTGCCTGCACAAATAGTAGACTCAGTGTGGCAGTGATAATCTCAACATATAGGATTTTCTCAGTTGTGAAATGTTTGTGTTAAGGATAACTTTCTTGTTTTTGTTACAGTCTGACAGCCGAAGATGCTTTTAAAACCTTCTAGTCACTTAGAGCAGAGCTATACAACATGGCTTTGGTGGTTCTAAAAAGGCAGGTCCTATCCATCACAGAAATAGCAAGTCTCTGGGTTATGGTGGAAGATTGAAGGGTGGAGGAGTGAGGCAGGGAGAAGGGGGAGCTTCTCTGTCCAGTTTACATTTGTCACCAGTGACTAGCTTTTAAAAAATGTATTAGCTGTGCATGGTGGTAAGTAAGATCCAGCTGCAGGGGATTACTGCTTTGAGTGGGTCGGGGAGCTTGGAATGCATTCAGTTCCATCAGGGGATTTGTGTCCCTCGTCATCAGCCTTAACATTACTAAAGCAGTAAAGATTAAGAACAGACCAGTGTCACCTGCCCTGAACTTTGGAAAACCCTGGAGCCATTGAACAGAGTGGGGTGGTGGTTTAAAAACTGTCCCTGCCCTTATCCCAAAGTGTTTTTCAGGTGATACTTGGGAAGTAAAACGAAACATGTAAGTTCAGGTAAAAGGTTGTCAGTGATTGAATTAGTCCCACAACTTACTAAACATGTCATCATAATAATTTTTAATGAAAAACACCTCTGCAAATAACTTTGTGTTAATAAACATTTCTGGGGGGGTGGTTTCCAAATCACTATGAACAGTAGTTAGGAGGGAATGTTTCTGAGCGATTTACCCTAACTTCTTTGGAAAAGAAGATTTACTTGGTTTGGCTTTGGTCACACCCCCTTTCCCCCCAAGTAAGAAAGTTAAGAGAACACCACAAAGGTTTGCTTTTTCCAGGGATTTTGAAATTCAGCGTACATGCCAGCAAGCAGTTTAGAAGCAGGAAGTCTTTTCTAGTAGTGCAGTCATGAACTGGTAAACTAGAAGCATCTGTAAAAATTTAGAGGGAATATCAGCTTTCTCAAAGCTCCAGCCCAAGTGTAATGAGGTGCAAATGATAGCAGTCTATAACCCTTCCCCACCCCAATCCTGGAATGAGATATTGAGGCAAAAATAAAGAGGGAAACAAATTTCATTTTTCAGATGAAATGGCTTTTTAGTGACTAAGGATAGCCAGCTCTTAGGGTGGGCAAGTACAGGCAGTCCCAGATTACAAACCAGTTTCGTTCCTAAGTTGTCTTTAAGTCAAGTTTGTATGTAAGTTGAAACAGGTACGGTTGTATCTAATGTCAGTTAATCAAATGTTTCTCTTAGTGTATACCATGTAGTGTACCTTTCTGTGCATAAAAAACATTAAAGAAACAGTAAAACACCTTTAACATAATAATGTAGTGACAATAATAATGTTTTGATGTGCATCTCAAAGTAAAAAAAAAATTTTTTTTTTCAAAGTAGCACCCATTTATTATTACAAAGCAATGTATGTACTTCGAATTTTTAATATAGTAGGCTTTACAGGGGTTGGTTCGTAACTACGGGTTCTGACATTCATCAGATGTTAGTAACCTGGGGATTACCTGTAGTAAACAAAGGCTTTTTGCAAAGCATCTCTAGGTATGGTAGTTGGAAAGTGGTTGCTTTTAGGGGTATGGGGTGTAAAATGACATACCTGCATATTTGCCTGAGTTAATTAGCAAGAGTTTTTAGCTTAAAGTAAACCTCAGCTGATTTGTATCCCAGCAGACACCTCTTTCTTTATAGAAAGGAAAAAAAGAAAGAGGGGTAAGAAAAAAAGATGTGATTTGTTTGAAGGAACACATCTGGGGTGTGATCTGCTATATCTTAACACCAGATGGCAGGTTTAGGCTGACAACTAAACCCACTTTAGCCTGGTCAAACGTTATCTCAATATGTCGTTTTTTTTCCCGCTGGCCGTGCACAGGAAGTGGAACAATTATTTGCACTCAGCGCTAACAGTCCTTGTATCTGTGGCTTTGGGCTGTCTTTCACTGCCTCTCTGCTGTTTGTAGACAAGGCTGGCTTCCTTTGGCAACCCTGAAACAGGTTCCCTCTGTGGCTCATACCTTTTCAAAGGTGTGTTTGTCGGGGCAGAGGTGTGGTGCCTTAAGGTGGCTGGTGCTTGTCATGACAAGCATGGCATTAGCTGGGCCAAGCCGTGACTAGAAGTGACAGCATTGGTTTGATGTGCCTAAGGGCCTTTCAGTCATCACTCTTGCTGGAGCCTTGAAAATATGAAAGCATTTCTGAGTACCTTTGCTTATCGATAGATAACAGTTATGGAGACCAGGAGAACAGGGGCCAAGAGGTGACTGAGGACAAGCCAGTGCCTTTTCTCCCTTTATCTGCACAAGCAAGCTATGTAATTTCTAGAAGTTTTGAGTGTTAAGTTCTGTCACTAGACCAGACTTTCTTTGTGCGTTTTCCTGTTGTATTAACATTCAAACAAATATACCAAAAAAAACAAAAACAAAAACAAAAAAACCCTTAATTACACGCTTGAGGGAAAGGGGGCAGTAAAATAGTCTTCCTTGATATTGTTTGATATATTACCTCCTCAGTGACAGCAGTTAGAGCCTGTATTTGTTTTAATTCCCCAAGAATGCCAGAAGTTTCTTATCACTCCCAACCATTGGTTTTCTTATAGATTTTCCAGGAATTATTCTTAGATTCTCACTCCTGATTAATGGACATGTGTAATCTATGCAAAGAACTACAAAATGCATGCATTAATCCATTCTGCAAACTAAGATTAATTAGAATTGTCTGTAGGCATCATAAGGTCACCATTCTAATATAATTTGATAAAAGCTGTTAGGGATTTGAATGAAATTTTAAAAGCACTTCCATAGAGAAGGAAGAATAACTTTAGGGGGGAAATCAGTGAATGCTCTTTTTGGGCAGAGCTTAAAGTTATTTCCTGAGCTTTCTCTTCCTTCATCTTTCTGGTTAGTTGAAGATCACTCAGATTATACTCTGCTAGTTTAAAAAATAAGCAATTTTTATGTACCAAATGTAGTTGTTACTGAAATCAAGGCAGTAAAATATTTTCCTGAATAGACTTTACGTGTAAAATTTTCATGTGTATTTCTTACGTACTGTCATTTCTGTGTTTACACATACCTGAGGAATCTCAATATAGTTTTAAGTATCTAGAACTGTTTGGTATATAACATTTGACATACACACCTTCTACTTGCCGTTTTAGAAGAATTTGTTGGTTAGGGATATACCAAAAAAAAAAAAAAACAAACAAACCCAGTGCCATCGAGTCTATTCCGATTCATAGCGACCCTATAGCACAGAGTAGAACTGCCCCATAGAGTTTCCAAGGAACATCTGGCGGACTTGAACTGCCAACCCTCTGGTTAGCAGCTGTAGCACTTAACCACTACACCACTAGGGTTTCCGGTTAGGGATATATATCACTTAAATTAACAGAATTTAGTAAGAGTACTAAGAGTTTGCTTCTTAGTAAACTTAGTATGATTCTAGTATAACACAAAACAAAAAATTTGATTCTCTTAGGAAACATGGCTCAATTTCCTAATATGCAGAACTAGGGTGAGTTTGATAACTTGGGGTGGAGTGCTAAAATGGCTTCAGTCATTGTGTAGAGGAGGAGTTTACATCAGAGACAAAATTATTTCTAAGTTTTTGAAACCACTTGACAACCACTTGTAATTCAAATTACAGTAATTTGAAAAGGAACACTTCCCAAGTAATATTAAGTTAAATTCATGACACTTTTTGAGTTTAGGGCATCTGTGATCTTTCTGGACTAAAAAAATATATTTACATTTACTGCATAGTAATGATTTTATGATATTTGGATTTTAATGTTCTAATATATTAATTTCTAGATTAGAATAGACTGTATCAGGTTGAAGATTGCCAGTCAGCCAGCATCATGTTAAATCCTTTTTTACTTACATGTCACATAGTATGTTTATGTTTTTCTAAATCTTATTTTGTTGCTGTTGTTGAGAATATACATAGCAAAACATAACACCAATTTAGCAGTTTCTAAATGTACAGGTTAGTGACATTGATTACATTCTTCGAGTTGTACAAACATTCTCACTCTCTCTTTCTGAGTTGTTCCTCCCTTACTAACATAAACTCACTGCCCCCTAAGGTTCCTGTCTAATCTTTTGAGTTGTTTTTTATCCATTTGGTCCCATGTAGATAGTTTTTAAAAGACCATAATGCTCAAGGCAAACCTTTGTTACTGGTTAAGCTATCGTTCGGTTTTAAGATGACTTTGGGGGATATTTTTGGTTTAAAGTTTAAATATTATCTCAGGGCAATAGTTTCAGGGTTTCATCTGCCCTCGTAACTCCAGAAGGTCTACAGTCCATGAGAATTTGGAATTCTGTTTTGCCTTTTCCCCCCTTTGATCAGGATTTTTCTGTGGAATCTTTGATCCAAATGTTCAGTAATGGTAGCCAGACACCATCCAGTTCTGGTTTTATGGCAAAGGAGGTAGTTGTTCAGAGAGGTAATTAGCCACACATTCCATATCCTCCTCCTGTTCCTGACTCTTCTTTCTCTGTTGCTCCAGGTGAATAGAGACCAATTGTTGTGCCTTGGATGGCAGCTTGCAAGCTTTTAAGACACCAGGCACTATGCAACAAACTAGGAGGTGGGACAGAAACACTAAACACATTATTAGGTCAGTCAACTGGGATGTCCCACAAAACCATGACCCGAACTCTCCAAACCAAGGAACAAAATCCCATGAGGTGTTTCTTTGTACATAAGCAACCTCAGTAGCTACTCTTTTTTGTTGTTGTAAGTATATCTATTGCACAGGTTTTGCCAGTTCAACTTTTTACAGGTGTACAACTTATCTGCAGTTACAGTAATTGGCTTTGCAACCCCACCCTTAATCAATATAGTTTTTCCATCATTGTTAACCTCCTTCCCGCCGCCCCTGGTAATCGCTAATAAACTTTGGTTTCTGTACATTTGCTTTTTCTTGTCTTTTTATAAGGAGCTCTGGTGGTGCAGTGGTTAAAGCAGTTGACTGCTGACCGCAAGGTTGGTGGTTCGAAACCACCAGCTACCCTGCAGGAGAAAGATGTGACAGTCTGCTTCCATAGATTTACAGCCTTGGAAACCCTCTGGTGTCTCCATGAGTCAGAATTGACTCCATGGCAGTGAGTTTGGTTTGGTTTTGGTTTGTCTTTTTAAATAAGTGAGGTCATACAATATTTTGTGATCGTCTTATTTTATTTAGCATAATGTCCACAAGCTCCATCCATATTATAGCATGTCTCAAGATTTCATTTCTCCTACTGACAAATATTCCATTGTATGTATGCACCGTATTTTGTTTATCCACTCATCTGCTGATAGGCATTTAGATTCTTGCCACCTTTTGGCTGTTGTGTATAGTGCTGCAGTGAACACCGATGTGTAAGTTTCTTTTTGAGTTTCTGCTTTCAAGTCTTTTGGTTATATACCTAGGAGTGGAATTGCTGGTTTTTTTATGGTAGTTCTGTTTTTAGTTTTTTGAAGAACCGCCAGACTTTTCTACAATGGCTGCAGCACTTTGCATCTCTACCAGCAGTGGATAGGTGTTCCAATTTCTTGACATCCTTGCCAACATTTGCTGTTTTCTGGTTTTTTTTTTAATCTTTGCCATCCTAATGGGAGTGAAATGATATCTCATTGTGGTTTCGATTTACATTTCTCTGATGAGTAATGATGCTGAGCATCTTTTCATGTTTGGTGGCCATTTTTTATTTTTTTAAAGTGAATTTGCTTTATCCCACCTGACACATTTGGATAAATGACAGCCACTTTGGTATTTTCTAAATGTGCCCTGATTCTAGAACTCAGCCTTCAGATAAGGTTCAGGCAGTTTCCTACTAAGTTCTTAATGGAGTTCTCTCCTTTTTTTTTTTTTTTTTGTCTTAAAGGCTTTCATTAGGATATTGCTGCACTAGCTCTACTGTAAATACCATTGGCAGTTTAAAACTATGGTCTTTTGTATCTAGGTTCTCTTGGGTATGAATAACTGCCCTATGACCATGGGCAAGTTTCTTAACTTTCTCATCTTAGCTTCTGCTTTTAAAAATGGAAGTTAGACCTATTTTATGGTTTTCTAAGGCTCAAATGAGAGATAGTATTGGAATATAGGCCCTCAAAAGAGATTCACATATAGTAGAGGGAGACACCACCCACCAAAACCAAACCCACTGCCGTCGAGTTGATTCTGACTTATAGTGACCCTATAGGACAGAGTAGAGCTGCCCTGTGGAGTTTGCAGGGAGTACCTGGCGGATTCGAACTGCTGACCTCTTAGTTAACAGCTGTAGCACTTAACCACTATGCCACCAGGGTTAGGCACAGTACTTGATAATTACTATTATTGTCATTTAAATAGAGTGTTGGCATAAAATTTGAATGCGCTATGAATATTTGAGGAGTGGTCAGATTCTGAGTACATTACTTTGTAAAAGTTGCTATTTGCAGTTTGTATTCCTAGTGCCTCATTTAGTTTTTATCTCTTAAGTGTTACTTCCGAGTACATTTTCCTTAGTTTACTTTGGCCAGCACAAATACTCTTCTGAGAATTGGAAAGAAGGTAGGAGAAAATCATAACGATTTAAGTTGAAAATACATGACTAAGAACTTAATACATTTTTTTTTAACTCTTTTTTCAGTTTATTTGCGGGGGGTGGGGGACACAGCACCTCAGCTCACTACCATTGGATTTGTATGTTTATATGTACTGGAGGACTCTCTCAATATGGTCTAAGTATCTCAGGAGCCTCCTTTTTGAAGTAAAAGTTCAGTAAATAAAAGTTGAGAAATCCTACCGTTTTAAAAGACTTGTTATAATGAATACTCATATTTGGAACAGTTGTATCTGTAGCTTATTTGGTCAGACATGTACTTTATTAATCAGTATGCATTTGTTTGAAAAGTTTCTGGATTTCCCTTTTAATGTAGGCATGTATATGTATGTTTCTTTACATTCATTTCTACTTGTGAGGAGCTGACTATGCTATAATTTACTCATTGTTCTCAAAATTACTTGTGTAAATGAGTGACTGAAGGAAGAATGAAGTTAATAGCTTGAATGATATGGAATTAATTTTCTATTGTGAGACCGTGTATGTATCAGTATATATACAAACATGAAAATACTACAGATGATTTTAACTGTTGGCTTCCTTTTTGCATCTCTAGACTTTGGAGTGGACTATTTAATGTAGGGGGTGGTTGTTCTGTTGCCCTCAAGTCGAGTCCAACTCATGGTGACCCCATGTGTTACAGAGTAGAACTGCTCCATAGGATTTTCTTGGCTGTGGTGGCACAGTGGTTAAGTGCTTGGCTGCTCACTGAAAGATCAGCGGTTTAAAACCCTCAGCTGCTTTGCAGGAGAAAGATGTGGCATTCTGCTTCCATAAAGATGATAGTCTTGGAAACCCTATAGGGAAGCTCTGCTCTGTCCTGTAGGGTTGCTGTGAATCGGAGTGGTGTTGATGGCAATGAGTTTATTTATTTATTGGTTTAATTTTTATGGAAGCAGTTCACATAAATTTTGTTCTGTGCCTTATTTTGCATGAATCTATAATTCTCATTTTAGAGATAAAGAAATAAAGGTAAGTTAAAAGACTGGTGTCAGGTTATTTATCCTGTTTGTAAATAGCAGAGCTGGCATTTTACCTCTAGTCTTGGGATTTGGAGGTTCTTCTTAGCTTCTTTCCCAAACTCCTCACAACTTTTACTGTTTATCTCGTTTCTTACCCTCCACTCCAGTGAAAGTAGCTAAAAGATGCCTTTGGGGCATGCATCATATTGTACAAAATCTCCTCAAGAGAGGTAATTGTCATTCAAGGAGCCAATACTACTGGATTATTGCCTTGGATCAGAAATAAATTCCCCCCTTCCCCTCTGCTGGATAAATTCTAAGCTTTATATCGGTAGCCACTACTCCCTTCCAAGAACAGAATCTCAAGTGTAAAAGTAAACTTGATATTTTTGAGGCCTGCAGAAAGAAACTTTTGTTATGGCAATGGGTTTCTTGGTTTTAATGAAAAGACAGAATTGTGGAGCCAAATGTGAGCTATGATTTGAATTTTGGTTCTTCCATTTCTAGCAATATAACCTTGGGTAAAACCTTTAACTTCTCAGGCCCTTATTATTGCCATTTTAGGGATATTTAAAAAAAAAAGAAATTTTTTTTTTTTTTTCCCAGATGAAGTAATGGAAACTCAGAAAATTTAAATGAGTTGTCCAAGATCGTTTGAATTTGAATTGGGATCTTTCTGACTCTTGAACCTTGTATTTTCCAAGTATCCCCAGCACCACAAGAAATAATTACTGCTGTTCTTATTTGTTAATCATCATTGTCATCATCCTTTTCATGGCCTCTAGGTTTTTGCTAAGTTGTCCTCAAATGGCAGCCTATTGTCTCAAAGAGGGTGGGGCATTATGTTGCAAAGAGTAAATTGTCCAGATAACTAGAGTCTCTAGGACCTCTTATTCGTTTTAGCACAAATCCACATCAGTCTATTTTGTGTGGACACAGATGGTTACCTGAGCAGGTGGTTACCTGAGATTACTTCCAATTGCCCATTGTCAAAGATAGATTTTCAAGGTGGAATCAGGGTTCTGCTCTGTGGTTATGATATCTTAGATGGAAAAGTGAACTGGAATGCAGGAAGATTTCCCTAAATGGGAAGGGAGCTGCCTGCCTGTGTTCTCCATTTCCCTTGTCAGTTGCTGGAACGATCACCAGTGACACAAAGAGCACTTGCAGTGTTTGGGGAGTCCTGGATGGTTGGCGGATGAGGTAATTTGATTCCAGTGAAACTTCCCAGCTGCCCCGAATTCAGTCTTCCAGAGCACCATACTTTTATTACTAGATTGAATTGTAGGATAAGAAAAGTGCTCTGAGCATCTTTAGACCACACATGCATGACTACATACTTGAGCCTGAGATTTTGGAGTGGGGCCTCTTAAGGAAAAAAACTCCACATACACACGTTACCGGTGTGTGTATTTTGTATTATTTGGCCTTGAGATTGATTTGTTTTAGATAAGTTCCATTAATTTCTCAGTTTTTCTTACCTTATATTTGTAGTAATCATTCTTAATTTCTTTATTTTGTTTTTTGGCACTTATTTTACCTGTGTGTTTCCTTTTTCTTCAAATTTTCTACATACTCTAATCACCGTAAGTTGAATCCTTCTTTATGGAAAGCAGTAGAAAAACCTGAAGGGTTGTCTAGAATGAAATCCAGAGGATCAAGAGGAGGCTGCCCAAGGTGGGTATTCAGTGGTATAGAGCTGGCGTCTATGTCATACCCTCTACTGAGGACTGTGCACACCTGAACCTCTGCTACATTGAGGTTTACCTCCTTTATCCTTCTTTGGCAGCGTAAAGAACACTAAGGATTCCCACATAAATCAGGAAAGGGGGTTAATCAGAATCAACACAGGGTAAAAGGAGGTCCTAACCGGAGTGTCTAAGTATTGTTCAAACACTTCAAGATAAATGTGTTCTGCTTTACTTGGCCAGAACAATGTCTCAAGCTAGTGATTAGGCTCTACTCCAGCTTTAACCTCGGGCAAAATTTATGCAGCTCTCCTACTGTTTGTCAGGTAATTAAAGGAAAAAAAGGATATATTTGCTTAGAGTAGAAGTGTTTTTTAATTAAACATGAAAAATAATAAATAAATGCAAGAGAAGAGTAGGCAGTAGGGAAATTATTTTTAACTTTTCCTTTAAGACTATTAAGAACTTCAAGAAAAAGGCCAATATTTTAGGCATGGCTGTTTGTTGAGCCCGTACAGAGCACGATCCTGCTGTGTTGGAAATCTGAGATTCTTTTTCTTTCTTTGGGTTGAAGAGTTTGGGGGTCTGGAGTTATTCTGTCTTGAAAGATAATGTCCCTTGCCGTTTTCCACTGCCCACTAGCTATCCATTTGATAGGAAAGGAGTTCTTGAAAAGAAGAGCCAGGTATAACACCAGTAGGTGTTAATACAAATCTTGATGTGGGAAGCAGGGCTATAGCAGGAAGTGTAGGCTTAAAAAAAAAAAAAAAGGTGGGTAGTGGGAACCTAATTATGGTTAACTAGAGTACTTTTTTTTTTTAGAGTACTGGTTCGAAACCCTGGTGGCGTAGTGGTTAAGTGCTACGGCTGCCAACCAGAGGGTCGGCAGTTCGAATCTGCCAGGCGCTCCTTGGAAACTCTATGGGGCAGTTCTGCTCTGTCCTGTAGGGTCACTATGAGTTGGAATTGACTCGACGGCACTGGGTTTGGTTTTTTGATTAGAGCACTGGTTGGGCTGTTATATTCAGTTTCTGTTAATGGTTCCACCACTCTATCCAACACTAAGATTTTCAACGCTGCGTCTTTTTTCTTAACTTTAGACCCCAGGCCTTAAGGATTCTGCATCCCCATGGCCTCATAATGCACCTTCTGTTTGAAAATGGACTGCTACCTTTGCAGCTGCTTGCCCAGACTGTTTCAGTAACGTCCTCACCAACCTTCTACATCTAGTTTCTCCTCTTGTTGTCTGTCCTGCCCGGTGTTGTTAGAGTGGTTTAACCTGAAACTCAGTTTTGATCATGCTACTTGTCTGCTCAGACTTTGCACCAAATCTGAGTTTTTCCATGATGTGATTCTTGGTCAACTTCAATACCATACCAGATCTGTACATGTACTTGACGCACCAGCCATATTTGAATTATTTTAGCCATTCCTTCGCCATAAGGCAGGGCTCTTTCTTTCACTTCTGTGCCGTTGCTCTTGCAGTGTTTTATCTTAGACTTCTTATTTAAGTCCTTTTAAAATGCCACCTCTTCCTCTTTCGCCAAGGCCTTGCCAATTCTTAGTGGGATATGATTTTTTCTTCTGTGTCACCTCAACTATTTGTACTTTTCTTTTAGATCATCATACCTTGTAGCTTAATTACTTGTATAATGGTTTTATATTCTCTTATTAGACTGTGTGATCCTGTAGGATAGTACGTGTGAGCTGGTCACACTTGCTATCTCCCATCATGTGTCAACTTCTGAAATCATAATGTCTTTGCCCTAAATGTCTTCTATTAATGATGCCACAGCATGTAAAGTTGGGATATTAATGCTTATCCTCTGGGCTTGTTCTGCCACTACTTGTCTGTTTGTCTGTTATATTGTGGTGGCTTGTGTGTTGCTGTGATGTGGGAAGCTATGCCACTGATATTTCAAATACTAGTAAGCCCACCCATGGCTTACTAGTGGACAGGTTTCAGCAGTTTCCGGACTAAGACTATGAAGAAAGACCTGGTGAGCTACTTCCAAAATTAGCCAATGTAAACCCTGTGTATCACAACAGAGTATTGTCAGATATTGTGCTGGAAGATTAACCCCTTAGGTTAGAAGACACTCAAAATACACAGTGGCCACAACAATGGATTTGAGCATATCAATGCTTGTGAAGATGGCGCAGGACTGGGGAGTGTTTCTGTCTGTTTTACATGGGGCTGCCATGAGTCGGAGCTGATTTGGCAACAGCTGACAACAGCGGAGTGGTTCTGAGGATTTCAGGAGAGAATTTAAACATAAAGTTCTGTGCCTGTCATACGCATAGTAGGCATTTAATAAATAGCATAGTAGTTGTAGCCAGATGACCAAGGTTTGAATTTTCTGCTCTGTTACGTACCAGTGTGTGTTTTGGGTCTCTGCTGTTTGTCTCAGTTCCTCATCCATAAAATGGGAGTGATGGTAGTATTTACCTCATGGAATTGTTGTGAAGGTTACTTTTAAAGCACTTACAGTAGCACCTGGCATATTGTAAGACTGCCCAGTCCGTTTCACTAGCTACATGTGGCCCTTGAGCACTTGATAAGTGGCTAGTCCATGGAGTGGTATGCTGTAAGGGCAAAACGTACACTTGATTTCAGAGACTTTATATGAAAAATATAATGTTAAATAATTAAATTTTTTATATTGATTACATGTTGAAATGATAATATTTTAGATCTATTGAGTTAAATACTAAAATTTATCTCACCCTCAAAAAAACGCTGCTACTAGAAAATTTCAGATTATATGTGTGGTTCACGTATGTCTATTGTATAGTACCATTGTAAAGCACTGTATAAATGTTAGCTTTATCATTATGTTATTATTTTTATTGGTGGTAGTGGTGGTTCCTGCTTCTTCCTTTTTTCTCTTTTTCCCCCTTCAGCTACTTGACTTCATTGATTCTAGGTGAGGAAAGTTAGAAAAGAAAGGAGTGGATTCAGTAAAGCCTAGATCCTATAAGGGAACAAAGGGATCCTCAAGTCAAGGAAGACTGGGCTAGTTACTTCAGAGCCATGTGCTCTAAGTTGCTAACTTCATCTTCCTGTTTTCTTGGAACATGAAAATTATTTTTCCATTGCTATCTTCTGCTTTTTTCCATTAATATAGGGAGGAACCTGATTTGGTTGTCAAAAGTTGGGTATTTATTTATGATAATAATAATACAAGCTTGTTAAAAAAGTATAGATTACGAAGTTTAAGATTTTTTTTTTTCTTTTGATTCAAAAAGAATGAATTTCCTATTAAGGAATTGAATCTAAAAGTACATTTTTAAAAGATTGTGAAGTCTTTAAAAACATTTAAAAATATTAAAAAATTAGGGCTATCCTAATTGGCACTGGGGTTCCAAGTAGCTTTCAGCTCTAATGAATTTTGTTGCCCTACAATAAGCAGACAGCATGACTAGGACTGCTGATCAAGGTTGAAAAGCTCAGACTGTATCTTATGCACCAGTTACTTTAAACGATTACATAAAATGCACATGACGTGATCAGGAGGTTGGTTTTGCACACAGCCTGTGCTTCAGTGTCGTACTGTTTTCTGGCATTGAATATGCTGGTGACTTGTGTGGCCACTGGCTCATAACTGGGCTATCATTCCAAGGGTGATTTAAGAGTTTGATTCGGGCCATCTCTTTTTAGGAAAGGAGCCCTGGTGGCACAATGGCGAAGTGCTCAACTGCTAACCCAAAGGTCAGCAGTTTGAACCCACCAGCCACTCCGCTGAAGAAA
Organism: Elephas maximus indicus; assembly: GCF_024166365.1. Taxonomy (NCBI): domain Eukaryota; kingdom Metazoa; phylum Chordata; class Mammalia; order Proboscidea; family Elephantidae; genus Elephas; species Elephas maximus. The sequence goes on along the minus strand of NC_064827.1, from coordinate 26,798,621 downwards.
GATGTGGCAGTCTGCTTTCATGAAGATTACAACCTTGGAAACCCTATGGGGCAGTTTTACAGGGTCACTAAGAGTCAGAATTGACTTGATTGGCAGTGGGTAATTTCCTGGGATCTTACTTCTTTACATTTCCTTTTCATGAAGCTTGTTCCTTACATTGAATATTTATATACTTTGGGAGATAGGGGTGTGGCAACCTAGACAGAGATAATCATCTGAAGTGTTGGTTTCCTTTGAGATCATAAGGTACGGTGAATACCATTATCTCGCTGAGTGCCTTAGAACTAATAGGGAATGAAAAGGCACTTGCCAATCCCAGTGGACAGATGTGGTTGATTTATCTTGGTAAGTCATTGAAAGGGTAGAATCAGTGTAATGCGGAGAAGCCCCCCTAGATTTTCTGTGGGTGTGGCAGTTGGCACATTATGTTAAACTTCCTGCTTCTATTCCAAATAAGATTCTCTTAAATATTTTTCTTGTTTGAATAATATCTTGCTGATATCTGAAACCTCAAATACTGCCATTTAGTGATGGTTACCTGTTTACCCATGAGGTGAATTGTTGTAAGAAAAGGACACATCCCCAGGCAGTATAATTGTGATTTCTGTGTGAGTTTATATGTTGTTTCTGAATACATACATCCAAACTTCAGTAAACTGGAGGTGATTATTGATACTAGCAAATAGCGGTTTGTGAAAGGAGTTATAATTTCTTTTTGATAATAAGCTTCTCTAGGGCCTTTGAATATTTGAATTGCAAAATATTGAATTGTTTACGACTTCAGTGAAAACATGTATTGCATAAATTCAGACATATCTGTATACCTGTGCCAATAAAGACATTTAGAGTGTGTAGGCGTAAGTGTGTATACACATGTGTACTCTCATGCCTGTCCATCAAGTACGTAAACATGGACCTCCCTGCATGCTTTACCTATAGACAAGGCAAAACATTTCTCATTCCTCTTCCAGAGCCATGTCCGCCCTCATCTCATCTCACTGCACGTGTCAGAACAACGCACAAAATAGTAAATGAGGAGATAAAATAAGTGGGACCAGGAAACGTTGTCCACAGCCCAGTGGTCCGTGTCATTATTCTTCTGCTTCTAGCATATATTGCATAACCAGGCAGGCCAAGATGAGGCAAATCCTTTTAATACGCTGTGTCTGGGGAGGTGATGGGTCCCAGAGATTTGATTCTCGTTGTCATTGTAAGAATCTCTATTGTGACAAGGAGATCTTGGAAGTCACCTGAGAATGTCATGAAAACCACATTCCTTTTTCTTCTGGACACTTTACTTGTTAGGGAATATGTTTGATTTCTAAAAAAGAACCAAGTGAAAGCACTTTGTGAAAGCACCTATATTCTTTACCTTGAGGTCACACACAAGGATACCTCCTTTCCCTTACACAGTTCAACCAAAGCTCTCGCAGTGAAGTGGGTTTTATTTACTTGTATTCTTAGAGTCATTGGAAACTCTGGTGGCGTAGTGGGTAAGAGCTACAGCTGCTGACCAAAAGGTCAGCAGTTCGAATTCACCAGGCACATCTTGGAAATCCTATGGGGCAGTTCTACTGTGTCCTGTAGGGTTTTTTCCAACTAGTTGGAATTAACCGCAATGGGTTTGGTTTTGGCTATAGAGTCACTGTAATGGCAACTAGAAGACCTCCTCCTATTCTTGTACAAATCTCAGGCCCAGAATAAGTTTTTAAGAATCTGAAAATAATGATTTTCTGATATAATCCCCTTTATTGTTTTCTCGCTCACTTCCCGTGATGGTAATAATGTGGGAAGAGCTTTTGGAATATCCTTTGTTTTGAAATTATATTATTTTCCTTTTAGATAAAAAGGGATATGAGTAAATGTATATTAGTTTGTCTTTTTTCCTGTTAATTAACATAGTAATAAAAAATACTTGCTGAGAAAGTTCTATTTTTGTTGGTTCTGAATTTTTTCAGACGTTATAGCCATATAAGTATTTTGAATGATTCGAAGTAGGATATGGTAGTTTTTAAAATATAAATTTTGTTTCAGTCTGTGCAGCTGTAGTTTACTTTCCAGGCATGAGAGATATCTATTTTATTAAGTCCTGTGAGGAATATGTGTCACATACATTTAAGAAAAAACTATTTAAGATGAAAAATTCCAAAAATGACTTCCCCCTGGTGTGAAGTTAAACAAAAGCCCCAGCAGCATCCCTGCCTGTGGTAATGACATGGAGGTGACAAACTGCAGGCAGGTGAGGTTCATGGGGATGATCTCACACCTGCACCCCGAGCTTGGGGAGCAGCTGGGTCTGTAGCTGGCGTCTGGCCTTGTTCTCTGTTTGAAGTAAGACCAGCTCTCAGGCTGGGGCCCTCACGTTTGCACAGGAGGAAGACTCCAAGTGTTTTAGAATAGGCATATGGACTGTGGATGGGTAGCATTGCCTGGTTTTGTGACTCTGTTTCCTGTGCTGGAGAAATGAAGAAGCTGTACCTCAGTCCCACTAACCTCCAAGTCTAATGTCAATCCATAGCTTTGTCTGCCAGGCAGGCAACACTATCATTGCTTCAGTTGTAGTAGTGGTGAGCCACGTAGCAGAGGGTGAGCCTAGTGAAGGGCATCTTCCACTGCAGCTGCTCAGCAGAGCTCTGGGACAGTTGAAGGTGGTCACCTTGGTGGTCAACCTACTATAGCACCCGTAGGTGATTTCCAGTGGCCTTCTTAAGTTTCTTTCCATACTTCCCAAAAGAATATAGATGTGTATACCTGTGGAGGGAAAGTCAAGATTGGGTTCTGATGGAGACCTCTGTTACATCATCTCACCCAACTCCAGGAAGGTTTAGGGAAACCATCAGTATTTAATTTCTGTGGCCAGTCAGGCCCTCTCCCCAGTGCTACATGCTGCTTTACCTGCTCACGCAGGGCTGTTCTGTTCCCTTCCGCACTGATGTGGCCTTGGTAAAAGCCTTTGGGAGTGCCTCCACACATATACTTTCCCATTGACGCTGAGCGGAAATGCTCTGTCTTCCTGCATTCTTAAGATCAGTTCTGCTGCCTCCTTTCTATGGCGTGGGTACAGGTTTCTTTGATGCCAGAGATCTGGAACAGTCAGTCCAGGTCCAGCCTACAGATAGATTTGCCTTGGTAGGCACACTGTTCTAAAATGGTTTGAGCCTTCCTGCAAACTTTGATGGGGTAGATTGCACACAACAGTTTTGAGTTCTGGTTTCTCCTGAAAAAATTGGAGCATCTGGGAATATATCGTCTGCATTCCCATGTAACTGTAAGGTACAGGAGCTCAGGTAATGGGTTTTCCTGTTGGATTATTGGCTTTAAGCCTTTATGACGAGTTATACACACACGTGAAACAATATTTATGCTTATATATGTGAGGAATTTTGTTCTATTTTATTAAAACACAAGTGGTTGAAAGTCATAAAAGGTATCTCACCATCCAGTGATGCCTCTGACCTGCAGTTGGAGAAGCAAACTTTGGATTTGGCTGCAGACTGTTTGCCAGGGCCCTTCTCCTGCACCAGTGCTTACCTGTGCCCTGCAGCATCGGCCATCCCCTTCCCTTCCCCAGGCTCAGTCATTGTCATTCACATTAGGTAACCTGACAGAGCCCTGTAGGACATCCAGTCTGCAGCCCGTCTCAAGGTTGTGGGTATCTAGGTAAGGGTGAGTTTTTCCGGACTCCTTGGCTGCTTGACTGAAGATAAAGGCAGAGTGAATGCCTCTCCTCTGTCTCCCCACAGTTGTCTTGCCCCACCCTGGCCAAGGCAAACAAATACGGAGAAAATAGGAAGTCTTGTAGAGAAGACTGCTCCCACCCTGCCCTTTGGATCGCATAACAGTGGGACCTAGTTGACAGATATCTGGGACAATTCATATTACAATGGCTCTTTTATAAAGCAAAGGAAGCTTTTAAGCATAAGTTAGTGGTCTTACATTTGCATTACAGATTTTTAAAGCACTGTAATTAACCAAGATGAGCCAGTAAGCAGGGGGCAGAAAAAAACTAAAGAGATTCTTTAATCATCTTGGCTACTTTTGTCATTTCACCATGCTGGAAGAGAGGTAGAGAAGCCTCTTACAAATTCATTAGGACCATGGCCTTCTGAGCATCAATTTGGAATATAAAGGATCGTTTTAGACAATTTAAAAAAGTACATTTATACTTAGCTGTTCAAATTACCTTTTTTTTTTTTTTTACATAGGAGAACAAAATTTTGAGTCTAACATGTTTTACTGTATGAATTTGGTTAAGAGTTTATGTATGGTGCCTTGTTTTTCTCATCAATAAAATGGGTGTAATGGAAATGTCACCCACCACCTGTCTTCCACCTCACTGAGATCATGAGACACTGTATGTATGTGTGTGTAACACTGCCAAGCATTGCGTACAACTGTAAACCATATGTCTCCCTTTATTATGGGCTGATGTTTTATCAGAGCTCTCAACTACTTAAGGTGCTTCAGCTATTTTACACAGTTACTAAGGTAACTTTTTCCTAATTCTTTTGGCGCCTTTTTGGTGTTAGTTAGGGCTCATTTGATGTCCCCTTTCTGTCCTGAGGAAACCCTGGTGGTGTAGTGGTTAAGTGCTACGGCTGCTAACCAAAGGGCTGGCAGTTCAAATCCTTCAGGCACTCCTTGGGAACTCTATGGGGCAGTTCTACTCTGCCCTATAGGGTCGCTATGAGTTGGAATCGACTCGATGGCTCTGGGGTTTTTTTTTGTTTTTGTTTTTTGGTTTTGTCCTGAATAGAGATAAGAATTGAAGCTGAGATTGAAGCTGTGCATTATATCACAGCAGGGGTTGGTCCAGGAATCTGCTGAAGCCCCATGCACTGAGCTGTCGGGACAGGAATCCAGCAGGTACCCCGGTTTGATCTGATGGCAGTTGGTGCTGGGATAAACGTGGTATCTACTTATCGCTTCGGTCATTGACAGAGGCAAAAACTGAACTGAGGATGTTCTTGGTCCTTATCCAGGGCTCACATTGGATTTCTGTAGTTGAAGGCATTTTAATTTTTTCACTTTTAAATATTGAACCTCTTCCCGACGTTTTCAAATCTATCTTAGCTCTAATGTGTTGAGTGATAACACACCAGAGACCACTCAAAAGGTCAACAAAGAGGGATCCAGCAGGGGGCTTGTTTTTGGTTCTTATCTCATTGTCAACAACCCTTCATCAAGCCTGCCGCCCCCATAACATATGGCTCAGAGGCACTTGTTCTGACAAAGGGCACTTAGACCCAGACCATTTAAACCTCAACGAAAATAACCGATCCACTTTAAAATGTGACACAAACAAATCCAGTTTCTAACAAGCTACATAGGAACAATGTGTCTGATGGCAGAGGTGAGTCTCTTCCCATTGTGTGACCGATGAGAGGGAAAAGGAGGAGGAGTGGGACGCTCTTCTTTGGGGGACAGTCAGATGCATTAGTGTCAGTGTTTTTGGACTGGGAAGGCAGCAGACTTGAGATTTAGTTCTGTCCCAGTCACCAGGTTGCTGGCTTTGTGTAAGTAGCTTTTCATGCATAGGTAATTAGCAGACCTTAGTGTTTATTAGGCTGCACAGGGCCTAGAGTTCTATAAGTAACACTATTTTATTTAATTCCTACAACAATCCTAGGAAGATGGAGCTACTCTTATCCTTATTTTACAGATGAAAAAATTGAGGGTGGAGAGGATAATATACCCAAGGTCACAAAGGAAATTGGTAGACTCAGGGCTCAAATCCAGATTGGTGTGACAGCTATTAACCTCTGTGCCTTTTAGATTTAAGGACCCTTCTAATGTTAATAGGAGCCCTGATGGTGCATTGGTTAAGATCTAGGCTGCTAACCAAAAGGTCAGCAGTTCAAATCTACCAGCCACTCCTTGGAAACCCTATGAAGCAGTTCTGCTGTGTCCTGTAGGGTCGCTATGAGTCAGAATTGGCTCAGTGGTAACAGGCTTTTACTATTAATATTAACTATTAATAAGGGGCATTGGTGGTTCAGTGGTCACAATCTTGTCTTCCACATGGGAGACTGGTGTTTGATTGTTGGCTGATACAGTCATTCACAAGCACCACTGTCAGTCATTGGAGGCTTGCATGTTGCTATGATACTGAATAGTTTTCACTGGAGCTTCCTGGCTAAGATTGACTAAGAACTGGAAATGCCTGACTACCTACTTCTGAAACTCAGCCAGTAAAAATCATAGGAATCACAAGGGTTCAACCTGCGACCAATCGTGGGAATGGCACAGGACTGGGCAGCACTTTGTTCTATTGTATATGGAGTTGCTGTGAGTGGGGGCCGACTTGATGACAGCTAAGAACAACTAATGCCAATACCACAGGAGTGTGGTTTGCTGTTTGCCAAATAACAAATTATGATGAGAGAAATCAGAAGGGTCATTATGAAAGTGATAGGTGATCAGCCTTACAAGAGAGTTTGCAGTCAGTGTGTTCCTTTATAGGTCTATATTTCTTGCCTTCATGTATCTAATTCTGTCTTGTTTTAAGAAATTTAAAGGTTGAATATTGAAGTTAATTAGGTCTAATATTTGGAACTGTCAGAAACATACTCCAAAACTTGTTCATATATAAATAGGGAGTTACACTTTAATACTCATGCATTTAACTAACATTTATGGCCTACCTACTTTTGCCAGGCTCTCAGTGATATATCATCATTCCCATTTTACAGACAAGCAAACTGAAGCTCAGAAAGGGTAAGCAACTTGTCTAAGGCCCACGTACTACTAAGTGGCTATGCTAGGATTTGCCTGTGTTATTTCTTTTATTCTTCAAAGTATACTAAAAAAATACTATCCTTGGAAATTATGAGTTTATCTATTAGGAAATTCCAAGTTTAATTCTCAATCCTGAAAAGAAACAGCAAGAAAGCCAGCTTAAATAGAAATACAATTTTTTCAAGATTTAGAAGTCACTCTAACTGGGATTTTTATATTCTAAATAACAATGGCTTCATGTAAATCAATGAATTAGTTATTAGTATTTATTCTCAATGGGTTCGACTAAAGAGTTAAGAAATGTAAACAGGCAGTATGTTTCTTCCCCTCCCCTGTCCACCTCTCTGTGCTCACAAATGGTTATTTATCACCGTTTTAGGTCCCTGCACCCAGAGTCCCGTCCCCTCTTTTACAAGCCCTCCTCCAATTTCCTTTCTTCATTTCACTTATCCTCTTCATAAAAATTCCACCTTTTATTAATTTACATACAAAAGACCTGGTGCATAGCAGGACTTTTTTTTTTTCGTAAACTGATTTAATAATGTGGCATATTATGTGTATAGAATAGCTCCCTATTCCTTTCTTTTTGGCCATCATGGGAAGATTTAGGAGAAGACTTGGGGAAAAAAATTGATAATTTTCATTTTATAAACCACATTTCCACTGAAAAGGCTGCTACCTGTGTTCTGTTACCGAAAAACAACTTAAAGTAGATAAGATTTAAAGCTTCTTCCACTATTCTGCTAATT